>NC_133360.1:8185143-8385143 GCF_030506205.2 Paramisgurnus dabryanus | reverse complement strand
ATAAAACTGTAGGTTACTTTACGTGTAAATGCCTTGTATTTTTATTTTATATATTTTATCTGTATAAATTGACTGTATTTATTTTAAAAATTCTGCCGTTAATGTTTAATGTTTACGCGTTTACCGTATAGTGTTTAAAGTTATCTGTATACACCTACTGCGTGAGAGTAATAAAATTTTAATTTCTTTGTATTTGCTGCACAAGTGGCAGAATTGACAATAAAACTTGAACTTACATTTCCACAGAAATCGCACACAACAGCTCAAATTATAAATTATTATAATCATTATAGATGACACTTAAAGGTGCATTGTGTAGATTTTTGTGGCATCTAGTGGTGAGGTTGCGCATTGCGCATTTTGAAATGCATAGAGAAGCTACGTTAGCCGCCACCGGACAAACAAAAATGTCATCGTCGGAGACAACTTGTTAAAAAAGTTTGTCCGTTAAGGGCTTCTGTAGAAACATGGCGGCACAAAATGGCGACTTCCATGTAAGGGTATGTAGATAAAAACGTCTTATTCGAAGGGAAAAAAAAACATAACAGTCTTTATACACCCCTGATCATATAGTTTTGTATATTATTTTGCATTTCTGTCAAAAGATCCATCTCAAAAAATTACACACTGCACCTTTAACAATTATCTTTATACATATAATCAGGGTTTCCCGCAGAAAATTTGTTAGTTAAGGTGGTAGGGTTGTGCGGGTGGGCGGGGCCGAGGGCATGGCAATCAAAGGGGCAGGGCGTACGCGTCATGATGAAAATATTTTTATTTAAAACACTCAAATAAAACTCAATTTTGAAGAAACTATGACAGAAAATGAACACATACTAGATTATTAATGAATTAAATGTTTTATCAACTGGCTAGTTATGCTCCAGACAGTGACGGACCATGTCTTTCTCTCATGTCGGTCATTTGGCACGCGTGCCCGCTAATGGTGTGAACCGCGTTTACGCTATTCTCCGAGATGCACTTGACGGCTTTTTGCGCAGCTAATTTTTTTTGGACAAACTAGTTAAGGTGGTAGGGTTTCCCAGCTTAGGTGGGCCGCCCGAACTGAAAAGTGCTGCGGGAAACCCTGATATAATCATTATAATAAATCATTACATACCCTTGTGAATCGAGTTAAGGTACAGACAATGACGTTTTATATATTTATGTACTCAAAATGATTTTTGTTCACTTTTACCGAAAAAAGTTACAGACTGCAGCTTTATGCTTACATAATGAATATAATGATTAATAACATTTTACTGTGCAAATAGCAATAACAAAATGTGAAGATGAACTGTGCCATGTACGAGAAAAATCTGTGTGGGTGCCGATACTGCCGAGCGAGGAGTTGTTACCATGACAACAGTCGGCCAAGAGGTCGCCAGGGTAACAAGTCTTGGCAGAGATGCACCTGAATGCCATCTGTCTAAAAAAAACCAAGATTAAGATTTCTGAATGGCACCCCCCTCCAATGTTATAATGTGGACTGCTTATGTGTATTCGTGTGTGTGTGTTTGGTTATAGCCTGCAGTAGCAGCTGTAATGGGTTGTCACGGTTACCCGTCAAATCCAATAAGAACGCAGACGAAATCCAGAACCCAGGCGGCCTGTAACGCAATTTGTGCAATTTTGTGGAAATCATAAATGGGGTTTAAATGGAATATGACCCTTTCTCTCTCACTACAGTTACTGTAAACAGCTCACACACACGCACGCACACACATCCCTTTTACAGTGCCTGTCAACATGAATCAGTATTAACTCTATGAACAATCCCAAATGCAGTCATTTTGGCGCTCTGCTTCTGTGCATCCATAAATAAATGCAGTTAAAAGACGTATGGTGTTTACATGCAGCACAACACCTTACTAACACATAGCAAAATAAGATTTAATTGTGATTTAAGATTTAAAGACGTCCACAAACACACCCGGCGCCAGGGGAGTAATTTCTAATCAAAATGAGCAATAACAACCCCCCAAATGTTTGAAGCAAACCTATGCCAATGCCCACCTCCCTTTCTAAAAACATTTGTGAATGTGATGCAGCAGGACCCGGAAATGCTGAAGAGGCAAATTACAAGGCGAGCAGGTGGCGTCAGAAAGATGCCATCAGTAATTATCAGGAAAAGGGAGTATGTGTGTGTGTGTGAGCGAGAGAGAGAGAGAGAGAAAGAGAGAGAGTTAATAAGGGTAGTTGTGGAAAAATAAATGTGCCAAAAACAGAAACTCAGCAAATTGCAAAAAATTTCCAAACAATCCTTCACACACGCTGGCAACCCTAATCCTATCCAACACTTCATTTATTCATTTATTACATGGGCTTGTTCTGCTAACTGCGTTTTGTTCAAGTGACTATTTGTTTTATTTATATATTCTTACTAATAAATAAATTATAGCAAACTTCACACAGGAAAGCCATCTGACCCAGCCGGGGTTCAAAGACACGGAGATATCTTTGCAGCATGAGATGGTGTGTTGACATGCATGAAGATTATTTCGCTACGGAAAGGATGGTTCCTCTTTTTGTACCGTGGAAGGAAGTGGTCAGTCAGAAACGCTGTATAATTTGCTGAGGTCATTTTCACACCTTCAGGGACCCTAAAGCTCTCTTCCCATGAGTCCGGCCCAAAACATGACTTGTCGAAGCCTTGTTGGGACATGGTGGCCATCCACAACTCCATCCATCTGGACCATCCAGGGTTGCACGGCACTCATCTCAGTTTTCCTTCAAACCCACCCCAAAGCCCACCTTGGTTACCACTTTCTCACCCAACACTCGGACTGTGAGTTTTGTACACCCCATTCTTAAAATCAAAATTGGGCAGTGATGTCACAGAGGAACTATTTTTGGTTCAAAAAACATTTCTTTCTTGCCATCTCATAGTCAGCAGGCATACGATTAATAATTCAACGGCATAAACATTACAATGAAATATTACATTGCAAAGAATTGCTGTCTGAAGAGGTGAGAGCTAAAGATAAGCAATACTGTCAAATTACGACACTTGGCTTGCCTGGTCTACCTCACGCATATATTTAGTTAACAATATTCCTGTCTGTATCTCTCCAGCAAGTAAGTACAGCTCGCATTGAGGAAGATTTGTTTGCATTTATATCTAGAAAAGGCTACAGACGAGATCCATATCATCGCAAAAATAATTTGCATGAGAGGAAGTTGGTTAGCTTGGTTAAAGCTCTCGTGCAACTCTGTGTTTGTACGGTCGGTTTCACAAGCTGATTCTAGTAAAACCTCAAGCGAGTGTTGGAAAAAGCGTAGTCTCATGCCAACTTTGGTTTCCGAGGTGTCTCGAACCTTCTCCCGGACATGTACACGCACTCATAAACACCAAGTTTGGACTTTCCCCTACAAAGTGACGTAATCAATCCTAAAATCTTAAAAAAAGAAACCGATCATTCTTGCGAAGCCGACCTAGTTTTCTCTTTCAAGCTCGTCCAGGTTCGTTTCTTACATGGATCGTTTGTCAAGAACAGGAACTGAATTGTTCGACAATAATGCCGTACAGGGGGCGACTTCCTCTTTTGGTCTTGTGGTGTGTTGGTGATTCACTCATGTGATACGTGTGGGAAGCGTTAAGAACAAAACCACCTTCGGCCACCCTCCTGCTCGTAACAAAGGACGTTTACCGATAAAGTAAAGGAGGTCATGTCATATAGATAATAAGCGCGGTACAAAGGTTAACAATGGGCGAAGTACTGTTGGTCAGCTGTCATGCACCGTGCAATGAGATACGGTGATGCATTGTGGGAAGGGACAAACTTAGTCTTTTTGGGGAAGTGGTTTTAAATTACATCCATTTCTTTGTATTGAGTAAAAGTCTGGCTGCTTTCAACGCTTGTGTTTTACAGAAATTGAAATATTTCAACATTGAAACTGCTCATATCCGTCATTGGTCTGTCTTTCCGCTAGATCACATAGCATTGACAGGTCTCACGAGACTCATGCCCTAAGGGAAGTACAGTAGTTGGCATCTCTACATGCCGGTAATTCCTAAAATGTCTTTGCTTCACACCTTAAAACTTCAAACAGGATTGAAGTCTGGTATCAAACTGGTTCCGCTCGAAAACCTGCGAGTTTTATGAGAATGTCAAAGTCTGTCGAAAAACAAAAGAGCCATTCAGCCCTGGCCACCCCAAACCCCAGGAACCCTGATGTGATTGGGATAAAGTTTCCGAATGTTTAAAGGGTAAGACGCACATGCAACAAAAGGCCCCTCTCACGAAAACTTACGAAACATGGTGTTGAACTGTTGGGGGTTCAAGTTCCACTTGCCCCATGGAGTCTTGTGGCCTTTAGACTGAGCGTAGTGGGCATGGTTAAACTCCGGTTCGGTCCCGAAGGAGTCTAGGACCCTGAGCATACACCTAAAACAGATGGGAACACGAACAAGTTAGTTGACATCTGGACAACATGAATAAGAAGAAAACAGCTCGGAGAGAAATGCAATTTGGACGGTGTGCTTGTTTAGCGTATTTGTGAAGATTTACGTAAACAGTGAAGTCGTAAAAGCTTCGCATTATGAGTTCATAGACATTGTTTAGACATATTGAGAACGATGAGGTTGTGGCAGAAGTACAAATTGTGTTTGTCGCTTAAGGGGATGAAAAAATAACGTGCACTGACTTGTTTCTTAATCTTTCATCTACTTAGTGGTTGTAGATTTGAACTCAGATTTCCTAAATCTTTTCCAAAGTCGAATTAAACTGTTGGACTGCATATGTCAGATTGTATACACAGATGTCGTAAATTAAAACAAAGCAAGACCTTTAAAAACAGTAGCTGCAACAAAAACTACACAGTTTGAAAAGAAAAGTGATAAATCGGCAACTACTTTCTGAATCTTTTCTGGATTAAACTGTTGGATTGTGTGTCACATTGCATACGGAGGTCGTAAAAAGAAGTGATAAATCAAAAGCAAAAGCAATTGAATAAAAACAAAACTTGAACTACACTCAAAAAATAATTTCAAGAAAACATTTTCTTAGTTAGGGGTCAAGCCCCGAAGGGGCGTAGAACCCTATTGTTATTGTTAGTTTTCTTATTATTAGGGGTCAAGCCACGAAGTGGCGTAGACACCTATTGTTATTGTTAGTTTTCTTATTATTATTATTATTCTTCCTCTTCCGCCATTGAAGTCAATGGCAGCCCATAGAACCGTACGTAGGAAAATTGTGAATTTTGGCACACATGTAGAGGACAGTCTAAGAAGTTACTATAGCAACATTGGTGTGTCTGACTCAAACCCTCTAGCGCCACCAACAGTCCAAAAGTCCACTTATGTTCATGCTCATAACTTCTGACCCGTGACTCCTAGAAACTAAATTCTTGGTTCCTCTGAATCCTTTGCTCATGATGATTCAATTGCACACATTGATGTCATTTGTGTCATGCAAATCTTTCCGCCATTTTGAATTTTCCGTGAAACCTACTTTTTCGAACTCCTCCTAGAGCGTTCGTCCGATTTGCATGTCCTTTGGTATGTAGCATCTAGAGACACCCCAGACAAAAAGTTATCAAAAGCTTTTTGATAGACCAATGCGTTCTCGTATAAATTGACAACATATATGGCGGCGAGCACGCCAAAACGGACGTGAGGCCGTATCTTCGCAAAACTTTATTGTATCGACACGAAACTTGGTATATGTCATTACAGTCATGACCGGAAGGTGCCTGCAACGGTTCGTCGCAGCGCCACCTAGTGGTCACGAGATTCGAAAAATGCCTATTTTTGCTTATAACTACTTCAAACTTGAGTCTAAAATCATGAAGGTGGTCTTGTTAGATTCCTTGAGGCATGCCGAGTCAAACGATACCAAACGGTTTTCGGTCGGCCATTTTGGGTGTCGGACATTTTGAATTTTCTCATTAAGTTCAGTATTTCACAAACAGATTGGCGTATCGCTACGAAATTTGGCATGGTTCATCAGTGACATGTTCTGAGCGCACCTATAAATCTTTAGGACGGCACCACCTAGTGGTCAGGATATGTAAAAAAATTTTTTTTAAATCTTTATGTCATTTGATTAAATTGCCACTATGACATGAGACTTCACTCTATTGATTCCTTGGCTCATGCTGAGTCCGACTGTACCAAATATGTCTGAGTCAAACCTACTTCCTGTCGGCCATTTTGAATTATATTGAACACCTACTTTTTCGAACTCCTCCTAGAGCGCTTGTGTGATTGGCTTGATTTTTGGTGTGCATCATCTAGAGACACTCTAGACAAAAAGTTATCAAAAGATTTTCGTTAGACCTATCCGTTCTCGTATAACGCATCAAAGAATGCGAGGGCGAGCACGCCAAAATGTGTTTGAGCCTGTATCTTTGCAAAACTTTTGCGTATTAATATGAGACTTGGTATATGTCAAACAGTGATGACCTGAGGGTGCATGCACCATTTCGTCACACTGCCCCCTACTGGTCACGAGATATAAAAAATGTCTATTTTTGCTTATAACTACTGCAAATTTGAATGTAAAATTATGAGACTGGTCTTGTTAGATTTCGTGAGGCATAGCGAGTCAAACGATACCAAATGGTTTTTGGTCGGCCATTTTGTGTGTCGGCCATTTTGAATTTTTCTTTAAGTTCAAGTATTTCAGAAACGCAATTGCGTATTGTTATGAAACTTGGTATGGTTCATCAGCAACATGTTCTAGGAGGACTTGTAAACTTTCCGGTGCCCCCTAGTGGTCAAGAGATTTGAAGCTATATCTCTGTATCTCTTTATCGTATTTAAACCAAATTTGGTGGGGGTCATCACAATCAAGACCTGAGTCACAATTTATTTTTTTGGTCAGTGCCCCCTAGTGGTCAAGTCATTTAAAGCTATAACTCTACATCTCTTTATTGTATTTACACCAAATTTGGTGGGTGTCATCACAATCAAGACCTGAGTCACAATTTATTTTTTGGTCAGTGCCCCCTAGTGGTCAAGTCATTTAAGGCTATATCTCTGTATCGCTTTATTGTATTTACACTAAATTTGGTATGTGTCATCACAGTCATGACCTGAGGCACCATCTATTCTTTCGGCACAGTGCCACCTAGTGGTCTCAAGATACGAAACAATTGTTTTTTTTCATTAAACTAATGCAAACTTAGATCTTAAATCATGACAGTCATCACGTATGAATCATTTTTTGCCATGTTTGGCTTGACCCCGGTATCGCTGCTTGCAGCTATATTTATTAGGGGTCAAGCCACGAAGTGGCGTAGACACCTATTGTTATTGTTAGTTTTCTTCTTATTAGGGGTCAAGCCCCGAAGGGGCGTAGAACCCTATTGTTATTGTTAGTTTTCTTATTATTATTATTATTATTATTATTATTATTATTATTTTTCTTCCTCGTTCTTCCGCCGAAAGTCAATGGCAGCCCATAGAACCGTACATAGGAAAGTTATGAATTTTGGCACACATGTAGAGGACAGTCTCAGAAGTTACTATAGCAACATTGGTGTGTCTGACTCAAACCCTCTAGCGCCACCAACAGTCCAAAAATCCACTTATGTTCATGCTCATAACTTCTGACCCATGAGGCCTAGAAACTAAATTCTTGTTTCCTCTGAATCCTTGGCTCATGATGATTCAAATGCACACATTGATGTCATTTGTGTCATAAACATCTTTCCGCCATTTTGAATTTTTCGTAAAACCTACTTTTTTGAACTCCTCCTAGACCGTTTGTCCGATTTGCATGTCCTTCGGTGTGTAGCATCTAGAGACACCCAAGACAAAAAGTTATCAAAAGCTTTTTGATAGACCAATGCGTTCTCATATAAATGACAACATATATGGCGGCGAGCACGCCAAAACGGACGTGAGGCTTTATCTTCGCAAAACTTTATTGTATCGACACTAAACTTGGTATATGTCATAACAGTCATGACCTGAGGGTGCCTGCAACGTTTCGTCACAGCACCACCTAGTGGTCACGAGATTCGAAAAATGCCTATTTTCGCTTATAACTACTTCAAACTTGAGTCTAAAATCATGAAGGTGGTCTTGTTAGATTCCTTGAGGCATGCCGAGTCAAACGATACCAAACCGTTTTCGGTCGGCCATTTTGTGTGTCGGCCATTTTGAAATTTCTCATTAAGTTCAGTATTTCACAAACAGAATGGGGTATCGCTACGAAATTTGGCATGGTTCATCAGTGACATGTTCTGAGCGCACCTATAAATCTTTAGGAAGGCGCCACCTAGTGGTCAGGATATGTAAAAAATATTTTTTAAATCTTTATGTCATTTGATTAAATTGCCACTATGACATAAGACTTCACTCTATTGATTCCTTGGCTCATGCTGAGTCCAACTGTACCAAATATGTCTGAGTCAAACCTACTTCCTGTCGGCCATTTTGAATTATATTGAACACCTACTTTTTCGAACTCCTCCTAGAGCGCTTGTGTGATTGGCTTGATATTTGGTATGCATCATCTAGAGATACTCTAGACAAGAAGTTATCAAAAGATTTTCGTTAGACCTATCCGTTCTCGTATAACGCATCAAAGAATGCGAGGGCGAGCACGCCAAAATGTGTTTGAGCCTGTATCTTCGCAAAACTTTTGCGTATTAATATGAGACTTGGTATATGTCATAACAGTGATGACCTGAGGGTGCATGCACCATTTCGTCACACTGCCCCCTACTGGTCACGAGATATAAAAAAATGTCTACTTTAGCTTATAACTACTGCAAATTTGAATGTAAAATTATGAGACTGGTCTTGTTAGATTTCGTGAGGCATGGCGAGTCAAACGATACAAAATGGTTTTTGGTCGACCATTTTGTGTGTCGGCCATTTTGAATTTTTCTTTAAGTTCAAGTATTTCAGAAACGCAATTGCGTATTGTTATGAAACTTGGTATGGTTCATCAGCAACATGTTCTGGGAGGACTTGTAAACTTTCCGGTGCCCCCTAGTGGTCAAGAGATTTGAAGCTATATCTCTGCATCTCTTTATCGTATTTAAACCAAATTTGGTGGGTGTCATCACAATCAAGACCTAAGTCACAATTTATTTTTTGGTCAGTGCCCCCTAGTGGTCAAGTCATTTAAGGCTATATCTCTGCATCTCTTTATTGTATTTACACCAAATTTGGTGGTGTCATCACAATCAAGACCTGAGTCACAATTTATTTTTTGGTCAGTGCCCTCTAGTGGTCAAGTCATTTAAGGCTATATATCTGTATCGCTTTATCGTATTTACAGTAAAATTGGTATGTGTCATCACAGTCATGACCTGAGGCACCATCTATTCTTTCGGCACAGTGCCACCTAGTGGTCTCAAGATACGAAACAATTGCTTTTTTTTCATAAAACTAATGCAAACTTAGATCTTAAATCATGACAGTCATCACGTATGAATCATTTTTTGCCATGTTTGGCTTGACCCCGGTATCGCTGCTTGCAGCTATATTTTCATCTGAAATCATTAGGTTTACCTAGGTTCTTCAGTCTGCTTATCCAAACTCAACTTTACACCCTTCTGTGCCCTTTTCGGCTTGACCCCGGTATTGCTGCTTGCAGCTATATTTAGGGGTCAAGCCCCGAAGGGGCGAAGACCCCTATTGTATTTGTTAGTTTTCTTATTATTATTATAATAATTATTCTGCTTCTTCTTCTTCTTCTTCTTCTTCTTCTTCCGCCATTGCGGTCTATGGCAGCCCATAGAACCGTACGTAGGAAAGTTATGAAATTTGGCACACTGATAAAGGACAGTCCAATGTGTCCCCACAGCAAATTTGGAGTCTCTATCTCTAACCCGCTAGCGCCACCAACAGTCCAAAGTTGAACTTATGTTTTTGCTTATAACTTCTGATCCGTAAGTCCTAGAAACAAAATTCTTGTTTCCTCTGATTCCTTGGCTCAAGACGATTCGATTGGACCCTATGCCGTCATTTTCCGTCATTAAAATTTTTCCGCCATTTTGAATTATTCGTAAAACCTACTTTTGCGAACTCGTCCTAGAGTTTTTACCCGATTGCCGCGAAAATTGGTATGTAGCATCTAGAGACCCTCACGGCAAAAAGTTATTAAAAGAATTTTAATAAACCAATCCGTTGTCGTATAGCGTGTCAACAAATTTTACTTAGAGCGCAAAAAAACGGATTTGAGGCTGTATCTTCGCCAAACTTAAGCCTATTGACACGATACTTGGTACTTGTGATGCCAGTCAGGAACTAAGGGTGCATGCAGAGTTTCGTCACAGCGCCACCTAGTGGTCAGACTTATGCTTTAAACGCCTATAACTTTGGCTCCGATTGACGTATTTTCACGGGACTTGTTTCTTTGGAGTTCTGAATAGTTGCCGAGTCCAACGATACCAAACATGCCAGATTTCGCCTTACGGTTAACCCTGCGCAGCAAAAGAGCACTTAAAAAACACGCGCGAATATCTCGGCGAGCGTTATTCCGATCGACTCGAAAACACCATAGGAAGAATATTGCGTTACCTTCTGAACAAAAAGTTCTATTGGCGTTATATTAAAATTTTTATCAGAAATGGCCGAAAAATGCAAAAAACGAAAAATTACCTTGAAATTTTGTATTTTTACACATAAATGGTTATAACTTCGCAACGAAAAGAGATTTTTTCACCAGATTTGATACACTGATGTATGAGCAGAGTCCGAGGCCACACAAAAAAAATGGTATACCTGCACCAGTAGGTGGCCCTATAATTGAACAAAACCTTTGAAATCAAGCCACCCTATGGTCATACAACTGTTTCTTCACTAAACTAAAGTGTATAGTCATAAAACTAGCTAGATGTAACACAGTTGACCTGAGATTACATGCACAACTTTGTCATTGCGCCACCTAGTGGTTTTGAGAGAGAAATATGGTATTTTTGCCTAAAACTACTCCAACAGTACATCTAAAATCTTGGGTCATCATGTATTATTCCTTTCATGGCTTGGAGATCATTGGTGCATGCCAATTAATTCCTTAGCAACCAATAAGGATACCTTATCAATCCATTTTACAAGAGCTATATCTCTGCATATCTCTGACTCATTAACACCACTGTAACATTTTGTGAGTTATATTAAAATTTTCATCAGAAATGGCCGAAAATTGCAAAAAACAAAAAATTACCTTTACATTTTGTGTTTTTAACACAAAAATGGTTATAACTTCGCAACGAAAAGAGATTTTTTCACCATATTTGATACGCTGATGTATGAGCAGAGTCTGAGGCCACACAAAAAAATTGGTATGCCTGAACCACTAGGTGGCCCTATAATTGAACATAATCGTTCATATCAAGCAAGCCCTATGGTCATACAACTATTTCTTTACTGAACTAAAGTGTATAGTCATGAAACTAGCTAGATGTAATGCAGTCATGACCTGAGGTTGCATGCACGATTCTGTCATAGTGCCACCTAGTGGTTTGGAGATAGAAAATAGCTATATTTGCCTAAAACTACTGCAACAACACCTCTAAAACCATGAGTCATCATGGATTCTTCATTTCATATGGCTTGGACTATAATCACTGGTGGATGTGAATTTACTCTCTAGCAACCAATGAGAATACCTTATCAACCGTTTTTGAAAGAGCTTTGTCTTGGCATCAGAACATCGTAGAGACATGGGGATGGTCTCTTTTGACTGATTTTACTTGTTGTAACATGTTGTGACATGTTGTGTTTTATGCCACTGCAAACATCACTCACATGTCCTCCAGTGCTCTAATGTTCCATGATTGTTAATAACAGAAGGACGATTGCAGTAGACAAGAACATAGATTATTTTTGTTGATTACTTTTGCGTTTTTTTCATTTGAAATCATGAGGTTTACATAGGTTCTTTAGTATTCTTATTCAAACTCAACTTTACACCCTTCTGTGCCCTTTTCGGCTTGACCCCGGTATTGCTGCTTGCAGCTATATTTATATATTATTCTTCTTCTTGTTCTTCCGCCATTGAAGTCAATGGCAGCCCATAGAACCGTACATAGGAAAGTTATGAAATTTGGCACACTGATAAAGGACAGTCCAATGTGTCCCCACAGCAAATTTGGAGTCTCTATCTCTAACCCGCTAGCGCCACCAACAGTCCAAAGTTGAACTTATGTTTTTGCTTATAACTTCTGATCCGTAAGTCCTAGAAACGAAATTCTTGTTTCCTCTGATTCCTTGGCTCAAGACGATTCGATTGGACCCTATGACGTCATTTTCCGTCATGAAAATTTTTCCGCCATTTTGAATTATTCGTAAAACCTACTTTTGCGAACTCGTCCTAGAGTTTTTACCCGATTGTCGCGAAATTTGGTATGTGGCATCTAGAGACCCTCACGGCAAAAAGTTATCAAAAGAATTTCGATAAACCAATCCGTTGTCGTATAGCGCGTTAACAAATTTTACGTAGAGCGCAAAAAAACAGATTTTAGGCTGTATCTTCGTCAAACTTAGGCCTATTGACACGACACTTGGTACTTGTGATGCCAGTCAGGAACTGAGTGTGCATGCACAGTTTCGTCGCAGCGCCACCTAGTGGCCAGACAGATGTTTTTTACACCTATAACTTTGGCTGTGATCAACGTATTTTGACGGGACTTGATTTTTAGGAGTCCTGAATAGTCGCCGAGTCCAACGATACCAAACATGCCAGATTTCGCCTTACGGTTAGCCCTGCGCAGCAAAACCGCACTTAAAAAACACGCGCGAATATCTCCGCGAGCGTAATTCTGATCGACTCGAAAACATTATAGGAAGAATATTGCATTACCTTCTGAACAAAAAGTTCTATTGGCACTATATTAAAATTTTTATCAGAAATGGCCGAAAATTGCAAAAAACGAAAAATTACCTTTAAATTTTGTGTTTTTACACATAAATGGTTATAACTTCGTAACGCAAAGAGATTTATTCACCATATTTGATACGCTGATGTACGACCACAGTCTGAGGCTACACAAAAAAAATTGTTTGGTTGCACCACTAGTTGGCCTTATAATTGAACAAAACCTTTGAAATCAAGCCACCCTATGGTCATACAACTGTTTCTTCACTAAACTAAAGTGTATAGTCATAAAACTAGCTAGATGTAACACATTTATGACCTGAGGTTGCATGCACGAATTTTGTCATTGCGCCACCTACTGGTTTTGAGATAGAATATGGCATTTTTTGCCTAAAACTACTGCAACAACACATCTAAAACCATGAGTCATCATGGATTATTCCTTTCATGGCTTTGACTATAATCACTAGAGGATGTCCAATTACTCTCTAGCAACCAATGAGAATACGTTATCAACTGTTTTTGCAAGAGCTTTTTCTCTGTATCAGAACATCACAGAGACATGGGGATGGTCTCTTTTGACTCTTTTAACTTGTTGTAACATGTTGTGACCCATGTTTGCCCACTGTAAGCATCACATACATGTCCTTCAGTGCTCTAATGTTCCATGATTGTCAATAACCGAAGGACAGTTGCAGTAGACAAGAATATAGATTATTTTTGTTGATTACCTTTGCGTTTTTTCATCTGAAATCATTAGGTTTACCTAGATTCTTCGGTCTGCTTATCCAAACGCAACTTTACATCCTTCTGTGCCCTTTTCGGCTTGACCCCGGTATTGCTGCTTGCAGCTATATTTATTATTATTCTTCCTCTTCCGCCATTGAAGTCAATGGCAACCCATAGAACCGTACGTAGGAAAGTTGTGAATTTTGGCACACATGTAGAGGACAGTCTAAGAAGTTACTATAGCAACATTGGTGTGTCTGACTCAAACCCTGTAGCGCCACCAACAGTCCAAAAATCCACTTATGTTCATGCTTATAACTTCTGACCCGTGAGTCATAGACACTAAATTCTTGTTTCCTCTGAATCCTTTGCTCATGATGATTCAATTGCACACATTGATGTCAATTCTGTCATGCACATCTTTCCGCCATTTTGAATTTCCCGTAAAACCTACTTTTTCGAACTCCTCTTAGAGCGTTTGTCCGATTTGCATGTCCTTTGGTATATAGCATCTAGAGACACCCATGACAAAAAGTTATCAAAAGCTTTTTGATAGACCAATGCGTTCTCGTATACCGTGACAACATGTACGGCGGCGAGCACGCCAAAACAGATGTGAGGCCGTATCTTCGCAAAACTTATGTGTATCGACACGAAACTTGGTATATGTCATTACAGTCATGACCTGAGGGTGCCTGCAACGTTTCGTCACAGCGCCACCTAGTGGTCACGAGATTCGAAAAATGCCTATTTTCGCTTATAACTACTTCAAACTTGTGTCTAAAATCATGAAGGTGGTCTTGTTAGATTCCTTGAGGCATGCCGAGTCAAACGATACCAAACGGTTTTCGGTCGGCCATTTTGGGTGTCGGCCATTTAGAATTTTCTCATTAAGTTCAGTATTTCACAAACAGAATGGCGTATCGCTACAAAATTTGGCATGGTTCATCAGTGACATGTTCTGAGCGCACCTATAAATCTTAAAGACGGCGCCACCTAGTGGTCAGGATATGTAAAAAAAAAATTTAAAATTCTTATGTCATTTGATTAAATTGCCACTATGACATAAGACTTCACTCTATTGATTCCTTGGCTCATGCTGAGTCCGACTGTACCAAATATGTCTGAGTCAAACCTACTTCCTGTCGGCCATTTTGAATTATATTGAACACCTACTTTTTCGAACTCCTCCTAGAGCGCTTGTGTGATTGGCTTGATTTTTGGTGTGCATCATCTAGAGACACTCTAGACAAAAAGTTATCAAAAGATTTTCGTTAGACTTATCCGTTCTCGTATAACGCATCAAAGAATGCGAGGGCGAGCACGCCAAAATGTGTTTGAGCCTGTATCTTCGCAAAACTTTTGCGTATTAATATGAGACTTGGTATATGTCATAACAGTGATGACCTGAGGGTGCATGCACCATTTCGTCACACTGCCTCCTGCTGGTCACGAGATATAAAAAATGTCTATTTTTGCTTATAACTACTGCAAATTTGAATGTAAAATTATGAGACTGGTCTTGTTAGATTTCGTGAGGCATGGCGAGTCAAACGATACCAAATGTTTTTTGGTCGGCCATTTTGTGTGTCGGCCATTTTGAATTTTTCTTTAAGTTCAAGTATTTCAGAAACGCAATTGCGTATTGTTATGAAACTTGGTATGGTTCATCAGCAACATGTTCTGGGAGGACTTGTAAACTTCCCGGCGCCCCCTAGTGGTCAAGAGATTTGAAGCTATATCTCTGCATCTCTTTATCGTATTAACACCAAATTTGGTGGGTGTCATCACAATCAAGACCTGAGTCACAATTTATTTTTTGGTCAGTGCCCCCTAGTGGTCAAGTCATTTAAGGCTATATCTCTGCATCTCTTTATTGTATTCACACCAAATTTGGTGGGTGTCATCACAATCAAGACCTGAGTCACAATACATTTTTTGGTCAGTGCCCCCTAGTGGTCAAGTCATTTAAGGCTATATCTCCTTATCGCTTTATTGTATTTACACTAAATTTGGTATGTGTCATCACAGTCATGACCTGAGTCACCATCTATTCTTTCAGCACAGTGCCAACTAGTGGTCTCAAGATACAAAAAAATTGCTTTTTTTCATAAAACTAATGGAAACTTAGATGTTAAATCATGACAGTCATCACGTATGAATCATTTTTTGCCATGTTTGGCTTGACCCCGGTATCGCTGCTTGCAGCTATTTAGGGGTCAAGCCCCGAAGGGGCGTAGAACCCTATTGTTATTGTTAGTTTTCTTATTATTATTAGGGGTCAAGCCACGAAGTGGCGTAGACACCTATTGTTATTGTTAGTTTTCTTATTATTATTCATCCTAGTTCTTCCGCCATTGAAGTCAATGGCAGCCCATAGAACCGTACGTAGGAAAGTTATGTAATTTGGCACACATGTAGAGGACAGTCTTAGAAGTTACTATAGCAACATTGGTGTGTCTAACTCAAACCCTCTAGCGCCACCAACAGTCCAAAAATCCACTTATGTTCATGCTCATAACTTCTGACCCGTGAGTCCTAGACACTAAATTCTTGTTTCCTCTGAATCCTTGGCTCATGATGATTCAATTGCACACATTGATGTCATTTGTGTCATGCACATCTTTCCGCCATTTTGAATTTTCCGTAAAACCTACTTTTTCGAACTCCTCCTAGAGCGTTCGTCCGATTTGCATGTCCTTTGGTATGTAGCATCTAGAGACACCCCAGACAAAAAGTTATCAAAAGCTTTTTGATAGACCAATGCGTTCTCGTATAAATTGACAACATATAAGGCGGCGAGCACGCCAAAACGGACGTGAGGCCGTATCTTCGCAAAACTTTATTGTATCGACACGAAACTTGGTATATGTCATAACAGTCATGACCTGAGGGTGCCTGCAATGTTTCGTCGCAGCGCCACCTAGTGGTCACGAGATTCGAAAAATGCCTATTTTTGCTTATAACTTCTTCAAACTTGAGTCTAAAATCATGAAGGTGGTCTTGTTAGATTCCTTGAGGCATGCCGAGTCAAACGATACCAAACGGTTTTCGGTCGGCCATTTTGGGTGTCGGCCATTTTGAATTTTCTCATTAAGTCCAGTATTTCACAAACAGATTGGCGTATCGCTACGAAATTTGGCATGGTTCATCAGTGACATGTACTGAGCGCACCTATAAATCTTTAGGACGGCGCCACCTAGTGGTCAGGATATGTAAAATAAATTTTTAAAATCTTTATATCATTTGATTAAATTGCCACTATGACATAAGACGTCACTCTATTGATTCCTTGGCTCATGCTGAGTCCGACTGTACCAAATATGTCAGAGTCAAACCTACTTCCTGTCGGCCATTTTGATTTATATTGAACAGCTACTTTTTCGAACTCCTCCTAGAGCGCTCGTGTGATTGACTTGATTTTTGGTATGCATCATCTAGAGACACTCTAGACAAAAAGTTATCAAAAGATTTTCGGTAGACCTATCCGTTGTCGTATAACGCATCAAAGAATGCGAGAGCGAGCACGCCAAAATGTGTTTGAGCCTGTATCTTCGCAAAACTTTTGCGTATTAATATGAGACTTGGTATATGTCATAACAGTGATGACCTGAGGGTGCATGCACCATTTCGTCACACTGCCCCCTACTGGTCATGAGATATTAAACATTTCTAATTTTGGTTATAACTACTGCAAACTTGAATGTAAAATTATGAGACTGGTCTTGTTAGATTTCGTGAGGCATGCCGAGTCAAACGATACCAAATGGTTTTTGGTCGGCCATTTTGTGTGTCGGCCATTTTTAATTTTTTCTTTAAGTTCAAGTATTTCAGAAACGCAATTGCGTATTGTTATGAAACTTGGTATGGTTCATCAGCAACATGTTCCTGGAGGACTTGTAAACTTTTCGGCGCCCCCTAGTGGTCAAGAGATTTGAAGCTATATCTCTGCATCTCTTTATCGTATTTACACCAAATTTGGTGGGTGTCATCACAATCAAGACCTGAGTCACAATTTATTGTTTGGTCAGTGCCCCCTAGTGGTCAAGTCATTTAAGGCTATATCTCTGCATCTCTTTGTCGTATTTACACCAAATTTGGTGAGTGTCATCACAATCATGACCTGAGTCACCATCTATTGTTTTGGTCAGTGCCCCCTAGTGGTCAAATAATTTAAGGCTATATCTCCGTATCGCTTTATCGTATTTACACTAAATTTGGTATGTGTCATCACAGTTATGACTTGAGGCACCATCTATTGTTTCGGCACAGCGCCACCTAGTGGTCTCAAGATACAAAAAATTGCTATTTTTTACTAAAAATAATGCAAACTTAGATCTTAAATCATGACAGTCATCACGTATGAATCATTTTTGGCCATGTTTGGCTTGACCCCGGTATCGCTGCTTGCAGCTATATTTATTATTATTATTATTCCTCTTCCGCCATTGAAGTCAATGGCAGCCCATAGAACCGTACATAGGAAAGTTATGAAATTTGGCACACATGTACAGGACAGTCTTAGAAGTTACTATAGCAAATTTGGTGTGTCCAACTCAAACTCTCTAGCGCCACCAACAGTCCAAAAGTCCACTTATGTTCATGCTCATAACTTCTGACCCGTGAGTCCTAGAAACTAAATTCTTGTTTTCTCTGAATCCTTGGCTCATGTTGATTCAATTGCACACATTGATGTCATTTGTGTCATGCACATCTTTCCGCCATTTTGAATTTTACGTAAAACCTACTTTTTCGAACTCCTCCTAGAGCGTTTGTCCGATTTGCATGTCCTTTGATATATAGCATCTAGAGACACCTCTGACAAAAAGTTATCAAAAGCTTTTTTATAGACCAATGCGTTCTCGTATAAATTAACAACATATATGGCGGCGAGCACGCCAAAACAGACGTGTGGCTGTATCTTCGCAACACTTTGGTGTATCGACACGAAACTTGGTATATGTCATTACAGTCATGAACTGAGGGTGCCTGCAACGTTTCGTCACAGCGCCACCTAGTGGTCACGAGATTCGAAAAATGCCTATTTTCGCTTATAACTACTACAAACTTTAGTCTAAAATCATGAAGTTGGTCTTGTTAGATTCCTTGAGGCATGCCGAGTCAAACGATACCAAACGGTTTTCAGTCGGCCATTTTGGGTGTCGGCCATTTTGAATTTTCTCATTAAGTTCAGTATTTCACAAAGAGAATGGCGTATCGCTACGAAATTTGGCATGGTTCATAAGTGACATGTTCTGAGCGCACCTATAAATCTTTAGGACGGCGCCACCTAGTGGTCAGGATATGTAAATAAATTGTTTAAAATCTTTATATCATTTGATTAAATTGCCACTATGACATAAGACTTCACTCTATTGATTCCTTGGCTCATGCTGAGTCCGACTGTACCAAATATGTCTGAGTCAAACCTACTTCCTGTCGGCCATTTTGAATTATATTGAACACCTACTTTTTCGAACTCCTCCTAGAGCGCTCGTGTGATTGGCTTGATTTTTGGTATGCATCATCTAGAGACACTCTAGACAAAAAGTTATCAAAAGCTTTTCGGTAGACCTATTTGTTGTCGTATAACGCATCAAAGAATGCGAGGGCGAGCACGCCAAAATGTGTTTGAGCCTGTATCTTCGCAAAACTTTTGTGTATTAATATGAGACTTGGTATATGTCATAACAGTGATGACCTGAGGGTGCATGCAGCATTTCGTCACACTGCCCCCTACTGGTCAAGAGATATAAAAAATGTCTATTTTTGCTTATAACTACTGCAAACTTGAATGTAAAATTATGAGAGTGGTCTTGTTAGATTTCGTGAGGCATGCCGAGTCAAACGATACCAAATGGTTTTGTGTGTCGGCCATTTTGAATTTTTCTTTAAGTTCAAGTATTTCAGAAACGCAATTACGTATTGTTATGAAACTTGGTATGGTTCATCAGCAACATGTTCTGGGAGGACTTGTAAACTTTCCGGTGCCCCCTAGTGGTCAAGAGATTTGAAGCTATATCTCTGCATCTCTTTATTGTATTTACACCAAATTTGGTGGGTGTCATCACAATCAAGACCTGAGTCACAATTTATTTTTTGGTCAGTGCCCCCTAGTGGTCAAGTTATTTAAGGCTATATCTCTGCATCTCTTTATTGTATTTACACCAAATTTGGTGGATGTCATCACAATCAAGACCTGAGTCACAATTTATTTTTTGGTCAGTGCCCCCTAGTGGTCAAGTCATTTAAGGCTATATCTCTGCATCTCTTTATTGTATTTACACCAAATTTGGTAGGTGTCATCACAATCAAGACCTGAGTCACAATTTATTATTTGGTCAGTGCCCCCTAGTGGTCAAGTCATTTAAGGCTATATCTCCGTATCGCTTTATTGTATTTACACCAAATTTGGTGGGTGTCATCACAATCAAGACCTGAGTCACAATTTATTGTTTGGTCAGTGCCCCCTAGTGGTCAAGTTATTTAAGGCTATATCTCTGCATCTCTTTATTGTATTTACACCAAATTTGGTGGATGTCATCACAATCAAGACCTGAGTCACACTTTATTTTTTGGTCAGTGCCCCCTAGTGGTCAAGTCATTTAAGGCTATATCTCTGCATCTCTTTATTGTATTTACACCAAATTTGGTAGGTGTCATCACAATCAAGACCTGAGTCACAATTTATTATTTGGTCAGTGCCCCCTAGTGGTCAAGTCATTTAAGGCTATATCTCCGTATCGCTTTATTGTATTTACACCAAATTTGGTGGGTGTCATCACAATCAAGACCTGAGTCACAATTTATTTTTTGGTCAGTGCCCCCTAGTGGTCAAGTTATTTAAGGCTATATCTCTGCATCTCTTTATTGTATTTACACCAAATTTGGTGGATGTCATCACAATCAAGACCTGAGTCACAATTTATTTTTTGGTCAGTGCCCCCTAGTGGTCAAGTCATTTAAGGCTATATCTCTGCATCTCTTTATTGTATTTACACCAAATTTGGTAGGTGTCATCACAATCAAGACCTGAGTCACAATTTATTATTTGGTCAGTGCCCCCTAGTGGTCAAGTCATTTAAGGCTATATCTCCGTATCGCTTTATTGTATTTACACTAAATTTGGTATGTGTCATCACAGTCATGACCTGAGGCACCATCTATTCTTTTGGCACAGTGCCACCTAGTGGTCTCAAGATACGAAACAATTGCTTTTTTTCTTAAACTAATGCAAACTTAGATCTTAAATCATGACAGTCATCACGTATGAATCATTTTTTGCCATGTTTGGCTTGACCCCGGTATCGCTGCTTGCAGCTATATTTAGGGGTCAAGCCCCGAAGGGGCGAAGACCCCTATTGTATTTGTTAGTTTTCTTATTATTATTATAATAATTATTCTGCTTCTTCTTCTTCTTCTTCTTCTTCTTCTTCCGCCATTGCGGTCTATGGCAGCCCATAGAACCGTACGTAGGAAAGTTATGAAATTTGGCACACTGATAAAGGACAGTCCAATGTGTCCCCACAGCAAATTTGGAGTCTCTATCTCTAACCCGCTAGCGCCACCAACAGTCCAAAGTTGAACTTATGTTTTTGCTTATAACTTCTGATCCGTAAGTCCTAGAAACAAAATTCTTGTTTCCTCTGATTCCTTGGCTCAAGACGATTCGATTGGACCCTATGCCGTCATTTTCCGTCATTAAAATTTTTCCGCCATTTTGAATTATTCGTAAAACCTACTTTTGCGAACTCGTCCTAGAGTTTTTACCCGATTGCCGCGAAAATTGGTATGTAGCATCTAGAGACCCTCACGGCAAAAAGTTATTAAAAGAATTTTAATAAACCAATCCGTTGTTGTATAGCGTGTCAACAAATTTTACTTAGAGCGCAAAAAAACTGATTTTAGGCTGTATCTTCGTCAAACTTAGGCCTATTGACACGACACTTGGTACTTGTGATGCCAGTCATAAACTGAGTGTGCATGCACAGTTTCGTCGCAGCACCACCTAGTGGCCAGACAGATGATTTATACATCTATAACTTTGGCTGCGATCAACGTATTTTGACGGGACTTGATTTTTAGGAGTCCTGAGTAGTCGCCGAGTCCAACGATACCAAACATGCCAGATTTCGCTTTACCGTTAGCCCTGCGCAGCAAAACAGCACTTAAAAAACACGCGCGAATATCTCCGCGAGCGTTATTCCGATCGACTCGAAAACACCATAGGAAGAATATTGCATTACCTTCTGAACAAAAAGTTCTATTGGCGTTATATTAAAATTTTCATCAGAAATGGCCGAAAATTGCAAAAAACGAAAAATTACCTTTAGATTTTGTGGTTTTTACACATAAATGGTTATAACTTCGCAACGAAAAGAGATTTTTTCACCAGATTTGATACGCTGATGTATGAGCAGAGTCTGAGGCCACACAAAAAAATTGGTATGCCTGAACCACTAGGTGGCCCTATAATTGAACAAAATATTTCATATCAAGCAAGCCCTATGGTCATACAACTATTTCTTTGCCGAACTAAAGTGTATAGTCATGAAACTAGCTAGATGTAACGCAGTCATGACCTGAGGTTGCATGCACGATTCTGTCATAGCGCCCCCTAGTGGTTTGGAGATAGAAAATAGCTATTTTTGCATAAATCTACTGCAACAGCACATCTAAAACCATGAGTCATCATGGATTATTCTTTTCATGGCTTTGACTATAATCACTGGTGGTTGCCAATTCACTCCCTAGCAATCAATGAGAATACCTTATCAACCGTTTTGCAAAAGCTATATCTCTGCATCAGAACATCGTATAAACATGAGGGTGATCTCTTTTGACTCATTAACAACACTGTAACATTTTGAGAGCTGAGAATTGCCACTGCAAGCACCACTCATTTTAACGTCAGTGTTCTGGTTATCAATGCTCGTCGAAAGAGAGGGAGAGATTTCACTAAATGAGAACACAGCTTTTTTGCTGATAACTGTTATATTGTTTTGTCTGAAATCAAGAGATTTTCCTAGACTCTTTAAACTGCTCATCCGAAGTCAACTTTACGTTCTGCTGTGCCCTTTTTGGCTTGACCCCGGTGATTGCTGCTTGCAGCTATATTTAGGGGTCAAGCCCCGAAGGGGCGAAGACCCCTATTGTATTTGTTAGTTTTCTTATTATTATTATAATAATTATTCTGCTTCTTCTTCTTCTTCTTCTTCTTCTTCTTCCGCCATTGCGGTCTATGGCAGCCCATAGAACCGTAAGTAGGAAAGTTATGAAATTTGGCACACTGATAAAGGACAGTCCAATGTGTCCCCACAGCAAATTTGGAGTCTCTATCTCTAACCCGCTAGCGCCACCAACAGTCCAAAGTTGAACTTATGTTTTTGCTTATAACTTCTGATCCGTAAGTCCTAGAAACGAAATTCTTGTTTCCTCTGATTCCTTGGCTCAAGACGATTCGATTGGACCCTATGACGTCATTTTCCGTCATGAAAATTTTTCCGCCATTTTGAATTATTCGTAAAACCTACTTTTTCGAACTCGTCCTAGAGCTTTTGTCCGATTGCCACGAAAATTGGTATGTAGCATCTAGAGACCCTCACGGCAAAAAGTTATTAAAAGAATTTTGATAAACCAATCCGTTGTCGTATAGCATGTCAACAAATTTTACGTATAGCGCAAAATAGCTGATTTTAGGCTGTATCTTCGTCAAACTTAGGCCTATTGACACGACACTTGGTACTTGTGATGCCAGTCATGAACTGAGTGTGCATGCACAGTTTCGTCGCAGCGCCACCTAGTGGCCAGACAGATGATTTATACACCTATAACTTTGGCTGCGATCAACGTATTTTGACGGGACTTGATTTTTAGGAGTCCTGAGTAGTCGCCGAGTCCAACGATACCAAACATTTCAGATTTCGCCTTACGGTTAGCCCTGCGCAGCAAAACAACACTTAAAAAACACGCACGAATATCTCCACGAGCGTTATTCCGATCGACTCGAAAACACCATAGGAAGAACATTGCATTACCTTCTGAACAAAAAGTTTTATTGGCGTTATATTAAAATTTTCATCAGAAATGGCCGAAAATTGCAAAAAACGAAAAATTACCTTTAGATTTTGTGGTTTTTACACTTAAATGGTTATAACTTCGCAACGAAAAGAGATTTTTTCACCAGATTTGATACGCTGATGTATGAGCAGAGTCTGAGGCCACACAAAAAAATTGATATGCCTGAACCACTAGGTGGCCCTATAATTGAACAAAATCTTTCATATCAAGCAAGCCCTATGGTCATACAACTATTTCTTCACTAAACTAAAGTGTATAGTCATGAAACTAGCTAGATGTAACACAGTTATGAACTGAGGTTGCATGCACAACTTTGTCATTGCGCCACCTAGTGGTTTTGAGATAGAAATATGGTATTTTTGCCTAAAACTACTCCAACAGTACATCTTAAATCTTAGGTCATCATGTATTATTCTTTCATGGCTTGGAGATCATTGGTGCATGCCAATTAACTCCTTAGCAACCAATTAGGATACCTTATCAACCCTTTTTACAAGAGCTATATCTCTGCATCAGAACATCGTAGAGACATGGGGGTGGTCTCTTTTGACTCATTAACACCACTGTAACATTTTGTGGGCTGAGAATTGCCATTGCAAGCACCACTCACATTTTCTTCAGTGTTCTAGTTGTCAATGCTCCTCGAGAAGAGAGGGAGAGATGACACTGAATGAAAACACAGCTTTTTGCTGATAACTGTTATATTATTTAGTCTGATGTCAAGAGATTTTCCCAGGTTCTTTAAACTGCTCATCCGAATTCAACTTTACTGTCTTATGTGCCCTTTTTGGCTTGACCCCGGCATTGCTGCTTGCAGCTATATTTAGGGTTTCGAGCACGAAGTGCTGAAAACCTATTGTATTTGTCTGTTTTATTATTAGGGTTTCGAGCACGAAGTGCTGAAAACCTATTGTATTTGTCTGTTTTATTATTATTATTATTATTATTATTATTATTATTATTATTTTTCCGCCATAAAACGCGTCGCCCAGCACAAACCGTAAGTCGTAGAAACTTGCCACTTGGTCAACTGGTTGTATATTAGCAGGCTACTCAGATACAGTGAATCAGCCAAATCGGCCCATAGGTGGCGCTATAGCAATGCCCGACGCGTTGGGGCTCATAACTCCTAAACCGGACATCCTACACTCAAGTGTTTGGTATCATTGTAATCCCTGGCTCCAAACTTAAAAAATGTATATCTCCGATTTCATTTCCGTCATGAAAAATTTTCCGCTATTTTCGATTTTGTCGAAAAAAATAAAAACGAACTAGTCCTAGGTTTTTCGCCCGATCGGAATCATTCCAGTGCTAAAATGTTCCTTGGAGTTTGAATATCAATAATTATCAAAAAAAAGTTGAACTTTCGACTCTAGGTCAACATGCCACGCCCACACGTCTGAATTGTGGGCAGGCACTAGAACATTATTGGCTATAACTGGGGACAGGAATGAAGTATCAACACGACACTTGGTACTTGTGATGAGAGTCATGGCCTGAGGTTTCATGCATCGTTTCGTCACAGCGCCACCTAGTGGTCATACGAATCGAATAATGCTTATAACTTAGGCTGAGTTTAACGTATTTTCATGCGACGTTTTTCCTTGGACTCCTGAATTGTTGCCGAGTCCAATGATACCAAGCATGCCAGGTTTTGCTTTACGGTTGGTTCTGCACAGGAAAATAGCACTTAAAAAACATGCGCGAATAACTCCGCGAGGGTTCATCCGATCGACTCGAAACAACCATAGGAAGAATATTGTATTACCTTCTGAACAAAAAGTTCTATTGGCATTATGTTAAAATTTCCATCAGAAATGGCCGAAAATTGCAAAAAACGAAAAATTTACTCCAAATTTTGTGTTTTTTACACATAAATGGTTATAACTCCGCAACGAAATGATTTTTTTTACCAGATTTGATACGCTGATGTCTGAGCAGAGTCTGCGGCAATACAAAAAAAATGGTATGCCTGCACCACTAGTTGGCCTCATAATTGAACAAAACCTTTGACGTTGAGCTAGCACAATGTTCATACAACAGTTTTTTTCACTAAACTTAAGTGTATAGCCATGATACTAGGTAGATGTAACACATTCATGACGTTGCATGCACAAGTTTTTCATAGCGCCACCTAGTGGTTATTTGTTATTTTGACTTAAAAATACTGCAACCTTATATCTAAAATCATGAGTCATCGTGGATTATGCCTTTCATGGCTTTGAGTATAATCATTGGTGGATTGCAATTCACTCCCTAGCAACCAATCAGAATACCCTAGCAACCATTTAGCAAGAGCTGTATCTTTGTATCAGAACATCGTAGAGATATGGGGTTCGGCTCGTTTGACTTTTTTACACTATTTTAACATTTTGTGACCCAAGTTTTGCCACTGTAAGCACCACAAACATTTCCTTCAGTGTTCTATTTGTCAATGCTTCGTGAGAAGAGAGGGAGACATTTCACTGAATGATAGCACCTTTTTTGCTAATGACTTTGAACAGGTGTGTGAGGTAGCTTATTTTTTATAATTTATTTTGTACAATTCAGCAAAACTACACAGGCATGCCCTTAAAGGTCTTAAGGTCCCAAATCGCTTGAACCCGACTCAATGGCCTTGTAATTCAACTAAACACGGCCATTTCTGAATTGTATTTTACGGTATAAATCTGAAAAACTAATTCTCGTTAACAAATTATCAGAATGACTTAACATTAAGGATGTGACATGTTTGTCCTATAGGTGCACCTGTGTGTAAGCTACATAGTCTGTCTGAACCGTTTCTGACCATCTCTTACGTTTTTCTGGATGCGATGTGGTGTATCAGCCTGGTCGACGACATCTGACATGTTGTATGTGCTTTAATGCTCGAAACCCGGTAAACGCTGCTTGCAGCTTTAATTAGGGTTTCGAGCACGAAGTGCTGAAAACCTATTGTATTTGTCTGTTTTATTATTATTATTATTATTATTATTATTATTATTATTATTATTATTTTTCCGCCATAAAACGCGTCGCCCAGCACAAACCGTAAGTCGGAGAAACTTGCCACTTGGTCAACTGGTTGTATATTAGCAGGCTACTCAGATACAGTGAATCAGCCAAATCGGCCCATAGGTGGCGCTATAGCAATGCCCGACGCGTTGGGGCTCATAACTCCTAAACCGGACATCCTACACTCAAGTGTTTGGTATCATTGTAATCCTTGGCTCCAAACTTAAAAAATGTATATCTCCGATTTCATTTCCGGTATGCAAATTTTTTCGCTAATTTGCATAATATGCATTTCAAGCCAAACTGAACTAGTCCTAGGTTTTTCGCCCGATCGGAATCGTTCCAACGCAGGAGAAATCTGTGGAGTGAGTAGGTAAATAATTATCGAACAGAATGTGTAATTTCGCTTCAGTGTCACTAAGGGGCGCCAAAATTCAATACCGGAAGTAGACTATCTCCAGGAAAATGGCTATAACTCGTGAACGGTTAGAGATATCTTAACGCGGTTTGGTACACATGTGTATCAGCTCACTCCGGGGTCACAGGAAAAAATACGCGGATTTTGGCCACTAGGTGGCGCTATAATAAGCTTGAGGGTCGAAAATGGCTATCACTACACAACCGTAAGCCCGATACACTTCATATTTGGTATGGTGTGTCTTTGTGCAATGTACCATGAGGTTCTAGAAGGACATTGGCGTATCTGCAAAAACATGGCCATCATCGGCCAATGAAGTGTGAGGGCTGATTTGACAGGGTTAACGAAGGTCGATCGGAACGACACTCACTGTGCTTGTTCGTGTACTGCTCTAGAAGGTCTGTAAGAATTATGGTGTCATTTGGCCACTAGGGGGCGTAATACCGTATGTCGGTGCCTGTATCACGTGACGTTTGACATACATACACAAACATGACATCATATGATAGATCGGTTCATGACGAAAAACTTTGCCTCTTAAAGCGTTGTTGTCAATCAAACGGTTCGTTAGTTATTGGCGATAACGTTCAAACCTACTTTTGCGAACTAGTCCTAGGTTTTTCATCCGATCTGAACCTAACAAAAGCTGATTGATTCTGTGGAGTGGGAATATGAATAATTATCGAAAAAAAGTTGAAATTTGTATTCAAACATGCAAGGAGTGGCCAAAAATCGAACTGGGCGGAGCTTAAAACATTTAAACGGCCATAACTCGAGAGGCGTTTGAGATATCATCATGGGGCTTGAATCATATGTGTAGGCCATCGGTCTAAGGTCGTGATATAAAAAGCTCCCCGATTGGACACTAGATGGCGCTATAACGGGGAAAATAGCACTAAATACTGTGATTATGCAATGGTTTGCAACTTTCACGCCTATAACTTTATCTGTGGTCAAGAGATTTTCATGGGAGTTATTTTTTTAGCATCCTGAATTGTTTCCGAGTCCTACGATACCAAGCATGCCAGGTTTCGCCTTACGGTTAGTTCTGCACAGCAAAAATAGCACTTTCAAAACATGCGCGAATAACTCTGCGAGGATTATTCCGATCGACTTTAAACGACCATAGGAAGAACATTGCATTACCTTCTGAACAAAAAAGTCTATTGACGTTATGTTAAAATTTCTATCAGAAATGGCAGAAAATTGCAAAAAACGAAAAATTACCTCAAAATTTTGTGTTTTTTACACATAGATGGTTATACCTCCGCAACGAAATGACATTTTTTTCACCAGATTTGATACGCTGATGGCTGAGCAGAGTCTGAGGCAATACCCAAAAAATAATATGCCTGCACCACTCGTTGGCCTCATAATTGAACAAAACCTTTGACATTGAGCGAGCCCAATGGTCTTACAACTGTTTTTTTCACTAAACTAAAGTGTTCAGCCATGATACTAGCTAGATGTAACAAAGTCATGACCTGACGTTGCATGCACAATTTTGTCATAGCGCCACCCTGTGGTTATTTGTTATTTTCACTTAAAAGTGAGTAGAGAGCAGAGAAATTTCACTGAATGAGAGCTGTTTTTTTGCTGATAGCTAATGTATTTAAGGTGTATCTTCGCCAAACGTATGCGTAATGACACAGTACTTGGTTATTCTGATGGCAGTCAGGACCTGAGGGAGCCTGCAGTTTTGTTGCACCAACACCTAGTGGTCGGAAGCATATTTTAGAAACGTAAATCTTTGGCTGCAGTCACCGTATTTTCATGGGACTTTTTTCACAGGAGTCCTGAATTGTTGCAGAGTCCAACGATACCAAACATGCCAGGTTTTGCCTTATGCTTAGTCCTGGAGTTATCAGAACACAATTAAGGAGGACATTAAATAAGTCAAGTATTATCTTTCCAGCTGTGTTTGCTGTCCACTGTAGGTCCTTGCGGTTTGCTGCGCTGCTGTGTGTGTGCCTTATATGCACGTCTGCAGTCTGTTTACACCATTGCACCATACCACGACTCAATGGCCTTGTAGTTCAACTAAACACGGCCATTTCTGAATTGTATGTTACGGTATAAATCTGAAAAACTAATTCTCGTTAACAAATTATCTGAATGACTTAACATTAAGGACGTGACATATTTGTCCTATAGGTGCACCTGTGTGTAAGCATACATAGTCTGTATGAACCGTTTCTGACCATCTCTTTCGTTTTTCTGCATGCGATGTGATGTATCAGCCTGGTCGACGACGTCTGACGTCTCTGACGTGCTTTAATGCTCGAAACCCGGTAAATGCTGCTTGCAGCTTTAATTATTATTATTATTATTATTTTTCCGCCATAAAACGCGTCGCCCAGCACAAACCGTAAGTCGTAGAAACTTGCCACTTGGTCAACTGGTTGTATATTAGCAGGCTACTCAGATACAGTGAATCAGCCAAATCGGCCCATAGGTGGCGCTATAGCAATGCCCGACGCGTTGGGGCTCATAACTCCTAAACCGGACATCCTACACTCAAGTGTTTGGTATCATTGTAATCCCTGGCTCCAAACTTAAAAAATGTATATCTCCGATTTCATTTCCGTCATGAAAAATTTTCCGCTATTTTCGATTTTGTCGAAAAAAATAAAAACGAACTAGTCCTAGGTTTTTCGCCCGATCGGAATCATTCCAGTGCTAAAATGTTCCTTGGAGTTTGAATATCAATAATTATCAAAAAAAAGTTGAACTTTCGACTCACGGTCAACATGCCACGCCCACACGTCTGAATTGTGGGCAGGCACTAGAACATTATTGGCTATAACTGGGGACAGGAATGAAGTATCAACACGACACTTGGTACTTGTGATGAGAGTCATGGCCTGAGGTTTCATGCATCGTTTCGTCACAGCGCCACCTAGTGGTCATACGAATCGAATAATGCTTATAACTTAGGCTGAGTTTAACGTATTTTCATGCGACGTTTTTCCTTGGACTCCTGAATTGTTGCCGAGTCCAATGATACCAAGCATGCCAGGTTTTGCTTTACGGTTGGTTCTGCACAGGAAAATAGCACTTAAAAAACATGCGCGAATAACTCCGCGAGGGTTCATCCGATCGACTCGAAACAACCATAGGAAGAATATTGTATTACCTTCTGAACAAAAAGTTCTATTGGCATTATGTTAAAATTTCCATCAGAAATGGCCGAAAATTGCAAAAAACGAAAAATTTACTCCAAATTTTGTGTTTTTTACACATAAATGGTTATAACTCCGCAACGAAATGATTTTTTTTACCAGATTTGATACGCTGATGTCTGAGCAGAGTCTGAGGCAATACAAAAAAAAATGGTATGCCTGCACCACTAGTTGGCCTCATAATTGAACAAAACCTTTGACGTTGAGCTAGCACAATGGTCATACAACAGTTTTTTTCACTAAACTTAAGTGTATAGCCATGATACTAGGTAGATGTAACACATTCATGACGTTGCATGCACAAGTTTTTCATAGCGCCACCTAGTGGTTATTTGTTATTTTGACTTAAAAATACTGCAACCTTATATCTAAAATCATGAGTCATCGTGGATTATGCCTTTCATGGCTTTGAGTATAATCATTGGTGGATTGCAATTCACTCCCTAGCAACCAATCAGAATACCCTAGCAACCATTTAGCAAGAGCTGTATCTTTGTATCAGAACATCGTAGAGATATGGGGTTCGGCTCGTTTGACTTTTTTACACTATTTTAACATTTTGTGACCCAAGTTTTGCCACTGTAAGCACCACAAACATTTCCTTCAGTGTTCTATTTGTCAATGCTTCGTGAGAAGAGAGGGAGACATTTCACTGAATGATAGCACCTTTTTTGCTGATGACTTTGAACAGGTGTGTGAGGTAGCTTATTTTTTATAATTTATTTTGTACAATTCAGCAAAACTACACAGGCATGCCCTTAAAGGTCTTAAGGTCCCAAATCGCTTGAACCCGACTCAATGGCCTTGTAATTCAACTAAACACGGCCATTTCTGAATTGTATTTTACGGTATAAATCTGAAAAACTAATTCTCGTTAACAAATTATCAGAATGACTTAACATTAAGGATGTGACATGTTTGTCCTATAGGTGCACCTGTGTGTAAGCTACATAGTCTGTCTGAACCGTTTCTGACCATCTCTTACGTTTTTCTGGATGCGATGTGGTGTATCAGCCTGGTCGACGACATCTGACATGTTGTATGTGCTTTAATGCTCGAAACCCGGTAAACGCTGCTTGCAGCTTTAATTATTATTATTTTTCTTCCTCGTTCTTCCGCCGAAAGTCAATGGCAGCCCATAGAACCGTACATAGGAAAGTTATGAATTTTGGCACACTGATAAAGGACAGTCCAATGTGTCCCCACAGCAAATTTGGAGTCTCTATCTCTAACCCTCTAGCGCCACCAACAGTCCAAAGTTGCACTTATGTTTTTGCTTATAACTTCTGATCCGTAGGTCCTAGAAACGAAATTCTTGTTTCCTCTGATTCCTTGGCTCAAGCCGATTCGACTGGACCCTATGACGTCATTTTCCGTCATGAAAATTTTTCCGCCATTTTGAATTATTCGTAAAACCTACTTTTTCGAACTCGTCCTAGAGCTTTTGCCCGATTGCCGCGAAAATTGGTATGTAGCATCTAGAGACCCTCACGGCAAAAAGTTATCAAAAGAATTTCGATAAACCAATCCGTTGTCATATAGCGCGTCAACAAAATTTTCGTAGAGCGCAAAAAAACAGATTTTAGGCTGTATCTTCGTCAAACTTAGGCCTATTGACACGACACTTGGTACTTGTGATGCCAGTCAGGAACTGAGTGTGCATGCACAGTTTCGTCGCAGTGCCACCTAGTGGCCAGACAGATGTTTTTTACACCTATAACTTTGGCTGTGATCAACGTATTTTGACGGGACTTGATTTTTAGGAGTCCTGAATAGTCGCCGAGTCCAACGATACCAAACATGCCAGATTTCGCCTTACGGTTAGCCCTGCGCAGCAAAACAGCACTTAAAAAACACGCGCGAATATCTCCGCGAGCGTAATTCTGATCGACTCGAAAACATCATAGGAAGAATATTGCATTACCTTCTGAACAAAAAGTTCTATTAGCACTATATTAAAATTTTCATCAGAAATGGCCGAAAATTGCAAAAAACGAAAAATTACCTTTAAATTTTGTGTTTTTACACATAAATGGTTATAACTTCGTAACGCAAAGAGATTTTTTCACCATATTTGATACGCTGATGTACGACCACAGTCTGAGGCTACACAAAAAAAATTGTATGGTTGCACCACTAGTTGGCCTTATAATTGAACAAAACCTTTGAAATCAAGCCACCCTATGGTCATACAACTGTTTCTTCACTAAACTAAAGTGTATAGTCATAAAACTAGCTAGATGTAACACATTTATGACCTGAGGTTGCATGCACGAATTTTGTCATTGCGCCACCTACTGGTTTTGAGATAGAATATGGCCTTTTTTGCCTAAAACTACTGCAACAACACATCTAAAACCATGAGTCATCATGGATTATTCCTTTCATGGCTTTGACTATAATCACTAGAGGATGTCCATTTACTCTCTAGCAACCAATGAGAATACGTTATCAACTGTTTTTGCAAGAGCTTTTTCTCTGTATCAGAACATCACAGAGACATGGGGATGGTCTCTTTTGACTCTTTTAACTTGTTGTAACATGTTGTGACCCATGTTTGCCCACTGTAAGCATCACATACATGTCCTTCAGTGCTCTAATGTTCCATGATTGTCAATAACCGAAGGACAGTTGCAGTAGACAAGAATATAGATTATTTTTGTTGATAACCTTTGCATTTTTTCATCTGAAATCATTAGGTTTACCTAGGTTCTTCAGTCTGCTTATCCAAACTCAACTTTACACCCTTCTGTGCCCTTTTCGGCTTGACCCCGGTATTGCTGCTTGCAGCTATATTTATTATTATTTTTCTTCCTCGTTCTTCCGCCGAAAGTCAATGGCAGCCCATAGAACCGTACATAGGAAAGTTATGAATTTTGGCACACATGTAGAGGACAGTTTCAGTAGCTACTATAGCAACATTGGTGTGTCTGACTCAAACCCTCTAGCGCCACCAACAGTCCAAAAATCCACTTATGTTCATGCTCATAACTTCTGACCCGTGAGTCCTAGAAACTAAAATCTTGTTTCCTCTGAATCCTTGGCTCATGATGATTCAAATGCACACATTATGTCATTTGTGTTATGCACATCTTTCCGCCATTTTGAATTTTTCGTAAAACCTAATTTTTCGAACTCCTCCTAGACCGTTTGTCCAATTTGCATGTCCTTTGGTATGTAGCATCTAGAGACACCCAAGACAAAAAGTTATCAAAAGCTTTTTGATAGACCAATGTGTTCTCATATAAATTGACAACATATATGGCGGCGAGCACGCCAAAACGGACGTGTGGCCTTATCTTCGGAAAACTTTATTGTATCGACACGAAACTTGGTATATGTCATAACAGTCATGACCTGAGGGTGCCTGCAACGTTTCGTCACAGCGCCACCTAGTGGTCACGAGATTCGAAAAATGCCTATTTTCGCTTATAACGACTTCAAACTTGAGTCTTAAATCATGAAGGTGGTCTTGTTAGATTCCTTGAGGCATGCCGAGTCAAACGATACCAAACGGTTTTCGGTTGGCCATTTTGGGTGTCGGCCATTTTGAATTTTCTCATTAAGTTCAGTATTTCACAAACAGAATGGCGTATCGCTACGAAATTTGGCATGGTTCATCAGTGACATGTTCTGAGCGCACCTATAAATCTTTAGGACGGCGCCACCTAGTGGTCAGGATATGTAAAAAAAATGTTTAAAATCTTTATATCATTTGATTAAATTGCTACTATGACATAAGACATAACACTCTATTGATTCCTTGGCTCATGCTGAGTCCGACTGTACCAAATATGTCTGAGTCAAACCTACTTCCTGTCGGCCATTTTGAATTATATTGATCAGCTACTTTTTCGAACTCCTCCCAGAGCGCTCGTGTGATTGGCTTGATTTTTGGTATGCATCATCTAGAGACACTCTAGACAAAAAGTTATCAAAAGCTTTTCGGTAGACCTATCCGTTGTCGTATAACGCATCAAAGAATGCGAGGGCGAGCACGTCAAAATGTGTTTGAGCCTGTATCTTTGCAAAACTTTTGCGTATTACTATGAGACTTGGTATATGTCATAACAGTGATGACCTGAGGGTGCATGCACCATTTCGTCACACTGCCCCCTACTGGTCACGAGATATAAAAAATGTCTATTTTTGCTTATAACTACTGCAAATTTGAATGTAAAATTATGAGACTGGTCTTGTTAGATTTCGTGAGGCATGCCGAGTCAAACGATACCAAATGGTTTTTGGTCGGCCATTTTGTGTGTCGGCCATTTTGAATTTTTCTTTAAGTTCAAGTATTTCATAAACGCAATTGCATATTGTTATGAAACTTGGTATGGTTCATCAGCAACATGTTCTGGGAGGACTTGTAAACTTTTCGGTGCCCCCTAGTGGTCAAGAGATTTGAAGCTATATCTCTGCATCTCTTTATCGTATTTACACCAAATTTGGTGGATGTCATCACAATCAAGACCTGAGTCACAATTTATTTTTTGGTCAGTGCCCCCTAGTGGTCAAGTCATTTAAGGCTATATCTCCGTTTTGCTTTATTGTATTTACACTAAATTTGGTATGTGTCATCACAGTCATGACCTGAGGCACCATCTATTCTTTCGGCACAGTGCCACCTAGTGGTCTCAAGATACGAATAAATTGCTTTTTTATATAAAACTAATGCAAACTTAGATGTTAAATCATGGCAGTCATCACGTATGAATCATTTTTTGCCATGTTTGGCTTGACCCCGGTATCGCTGCTTGCAGCTATATTTAGGGGTCAAGCCCCGAAGGGGCGAAGACCCCTATTGTATCCGTTAGTTTTCTTTTTATTATTATTAGTTATTCTTCTTCCGCCATTGCGGTCTATGGCAGCCCATAGAACCGTACGTAGGAAAGTTATGAAATTTGGCACACTGATAAAGGACAGTCCAATGTGTCCCCACAGCAAATTTGGAGTCTCTATGTCTAACCCGCTAGCGCCACCAACAGTCCAAAGTTGCACTTATGTTTTTGCTTATAACTTCTGATCCGTAAGTCCTAGAAACAAAATTCTTGTTTCCTCTGATTCCTTGGCTCAAGACGATTCGACTGGACCCTATGTCGTCATTTTCCGTCATGAAAATTTTCCCGCCAATTTGAATTATTCAAAAAACCTACTTTTTCGAACTCGTCCTAGAGCTTTTGTCCGATTGCCACGAAAATTGGTATGTATCATCTAGAGACACTCATGGCAAAAAGTTATCAAAAGAATTTTGATACACCAATCAGTTGTCGTATACCGCCTTGACAAATGTTACGTAGAGCGCAAAAAAACAGATTTTAGGCTGTATCTTCGTCAAACTTAGGCCTATTGAAACGACACTTGGTACTTGTGATGCCAGTCAGGAACTGAGGGTGCATGCACAGTTTCGTTGCAGCGCCACCTAGTGGCCAGACAAATGATTTATACACCTATAACTTTGGCTGCGATAAACGAATTTTGACGGGACTTGATTTTTAGGAGTCCTGAGTAGTTGCCGAGTCCAACGATACCAAACATGCCAGATTTTGCCTTACGGTTAGCCCTAAGCAGCAAAACAGCACTTAAAAAACACGTGTGAATATCTTCGCGAGCGTTATTCTGATCGACTTGAAAACACCATAGGAAGAACATTGCATTACCTTCTGAACAAAAAGTTCTATTGGCGTTATATTAAAATTTTCATCAGAAATGGCCGAAAATTGCAAAAAACGAAAAATTACCTTTGAATTTTGTGTTTTTTACACATAAATGATTATAACTTCGCAACGAAAAGAGATTTTTTCACCAGATTTGATACGCTGATGTACGAGCAGAGTCTGAGGCCACACGAAAAAATTGGTATGCCTTCACCACTAGTTGGCCTTATAATTGGACAAAAGCTTTCATATCAAGCAAGCCCTATGGTCATACAACTATTTCTTTGCTGAACTAAAGTGTATAGTCAGGAAACTAGCTAAATGTAACGCAGTCATGCCCTGAGGTTGCATGCACACTTTTGTCATAATGCCACCTAGTGGCTTGGAGATAGAAAATAGCAATTTTTGCCTAAAACTACTGCAACAACACAACTAAAATCATAAGTCATCATGGATTCTTCATTTCATGGCTTGGACTATAATCACTGGTGGATGTGAATCTACTCTCTAGCAACCAATGAGAATACCTAATCAACTGTTTTTGAAAGAGCTTTTTCTCTGCATCAGAACATCGTAGAGACATGGGGATGGTCTCTTTTGACTGATTTAACTTGTTGTAACATGTTGTGACCCATGTTATGCCACTGCAAACATCACTCACATGTCCTTCAGTGCTCTAATGTTCCATGATTGTCAATAACAGAAGGACGATTGCAGGAGACAAGAACATAGATTATTTTTGTTGATTACTTTTGCCTTTTTTTCTTTTGAAATCATGAGGTTTACCTAGGTTCTTCGGTATTCTTATCCAAACCCAATTTTACACCCTTCTGTGCCCTTTTCGGCTTGACCCCGGCATTGCTGCTTGCAGCTATATTTAGGGGTCAAGCCCCGAAGGGGCGAAGACCCCTATTGTATTTGTTAGTTTTCTTATTATTATTATAATAATTATTCTGCTTCTTCTTCTTCTTCTTCTTCTTCTTCTTCCGCCATTGCGGTCTATGGCAGCCCATAGAACCGTACGTAGGAAAGTTATGAAATTTGGCACACTGATAAAGGACAGTCCAATGTGTCCCCACAGCAAATTTGGAGTCTCTATCTCTAACCCGCTAGCGCCACCAACAGTCCAAAGTTGAACTTATGTTTTTGCTTATAACTTCTGATCCGTAAGTCCTAGAAACGAAATTCTTGTTTCCTCTGATTCCTTGGCTCAAGGCGATTCGATTGGACCCTATGACGTCATTTTCCGTCATGAAAATTTTTCCGCCATTTTGAATTATTCGTAAAACCTACTTTTGCGAACTCGTCCTAGAGTTTTTACCCGATTGCCGCGAAAATTGGTATGTAGCATCTAGAAACCCTCACGGCAAAAAGTTATTAAAAGAATTTTGATAAACCAATCCGTTTCCGTATAGTACGTCAACAAGTTTTACGTAGAGCGCAAAAAAACAGATTTTAGGCTGTAACTTCGTCAAACTTAGGCCTATTGACACGACACTTGGTACTTGTGATGCCAGTCAGGAACTGAGTGTGCATGCACAGTTTCGTCGCAGTGCCACCTAGTGGCCAGACAGATGTTTTATACACCTATAACTTTGGCTGCGATCAACGTATTTTGACGGGACTTGATTTTTAGGAGTCCTGAGTAGACGCCGAGTTAAACGATACCAAACATGCCAGATTTCGCCTTACGGTTAGCCCTGCGCAGCAAAACAGCACTTAAAAAACATGCGCGAATATCTCCGCGAGCGTTATTCCGATCGACTCGAAAACACCATAGGAAGAACATTGCATTACCTTCTGAACAAAAAGTTCTATTGGCGTTATATTAAAATTTTCATCAGAAATGGCCGAAAATTGCAAAAAACGAAAAATTACCTTTAAATTTTGTGTTTTTTACACATAAATGGTTATAACTTCGCAACGAAAAGAGATTTTTTCACCAGATTTGATACGCTGATGTATGAGCAGAGTCTGAGGCCACACAAATAAATTGGTATGCCTGAACCACTAGGTGGCCCTATAATTGAACAAAATCTTTCATATCAAGCAAGCCCTATGGTCATACAACTACTTCTTTGCTGAACTAAAGTGTATAGTCATGAAACTAGCTAGATGTAACGCAGTCATGACCTGAGGATGCATGCACGATTTTATCATAGCGCCTCCTAGTGGTTTGGAGATAGAAAATAGCTATATTTTCCTAAAACTACTGCAACAACACATCTAAAACCATGAGTCATCATGGATTCTTCATTTCATATGGCTTGGACTATAATCAGTGGTGAATGTGAATTTACTCTTTAGCAACCAATGAGAATACCTTATCAACTGTTTTGAAAGAGCTTTTACTCTGCATCAGAACATCGTAGAGACATGGGGATGGTCTCTTTTGACTGATTTAACTTGTTCTAACATGTTGTGACATGTTGTGTTTTATGCCACTGCAAACATCACTCACATGTCCTTCAGTGCTCTAATGTTCCATGATTGTCAATAACAGAAGGACGATTGCAGTAGACAAGAACATAGATTATTTTTGTTGATAACTTTTGTGTTTTTTTCATTTGACATCATGAGGTTTACATAGGTTCTTTAGTTTCCTTATCCAAACTCAACTTTACACCCTTCTGTGCCCCTTTCGGCTTGACCCCGGTATTGCTGCTTGCAGCTATATTGGCAATTGTTTCTGTTAGTAAATTTTTCTTCTTCCGCCATTGCGGTCTATGGCAGCCCATAGAACCGTACGTAGGAAAGTTATGAAATTTGGCACACTGACAGAGGACAGTCCAAATAATATCCACAGCATATTTGGAGTCTCTATCTCAAACCCGCTAGCGCCACCAACAGTCCAAAGTTGCCCTTGCGTTTTTGCTTATAACTTCTGATCCGTAAGTCCTAGAAACAAAATTCTTGTTTCGTCTGATTCATTGGCTCAAGACGATTCGAGTAGACCCTATGACGTTATTTTCCGTCATGAAAACTTTTCCGCCATTTTGAATTATTCGTAAAACCTACTTTTGCGAACTCGTCCTAGAGTTTTTACCCGATTGCCACGAAAATCGGTATGCAGCATCTAGAGACACTCAAGGCAAAAAGTTATTAAAAGAATTTCGATAAACCAATCCGTTCTCGTATAGCGCGTCAACGAATTTTACATAGAGCCCAAAAAAACAGAGTTTAGGCTGTATCTTCGCCAAACTTAGGCCTATTGACACGACACTTGGTACTTGAGATGCCAGTCAGGAAGTGAGGGTGCATGCACAGTTTCGTTTCAGCGCCACCTAGTGGCCAGACGAATGTTCTATACGCCTATAACTTTGACTGCGATAAATGTATTTTCACGGGACTTGAATTTTTGGAGTCCTGAGTAGTCGCCGAGTCCAACGATACCAAACATGCCAGATTTCGCTTTACGGTTAGCCCTGCGCAGCAAAACAGCACTTAAAAAACATGCGCGAATATCTCCGCGAGCGTTATTCCGATCGACTCGAAAACACCATAGGAAGAACATTGCATTACCTTCTGAACAAAAAGTTCTATTGGCGTTATATTAAAATTTTCATCAGAAATGGCCGAAGATTGCAATAAACGAAAAATTACCTTTAGATTTTGTGGTTTTTTACACATAAATGGTTATAACTTCGCAACGAAAAGAGATTTTTTCACCAGATTTGATACGCTGATGTATGAGCAGAGTCTGAGGCCACACAAAAAAATTGGTATGCCTGAACCACTAGGTGGCCCTATAATTGAACAAAATATTTCATATCAAGCAAGCCCTATGGTCATACAACTATTTCTTTGTCGAACTAAAGTGTATAGTCATGAAACTAGCTAGATGTAACGCAGTCATGACCTGAGGTTGCATGCACGATTCTGTCATAGCGCCCCCTAGTGGTTTGGAGATAGAAAATAGCTATTTTTGCCTAAATCTACTGCAACAGCACATCTAAAACCATGAGTCATCATGGATTATTCTTTTCATGGCTTTGACTATAATCACTGGTGGTTGCCAATTCACTCCCTAGCAACCAATGAGAATACCTTATCAACCGTTTTGCAAGAGCTATAACTCTGCGTCAGAACATCGTAGAGACACGGGGGTGGGCTCTTTTGACTCATTAACAACACTGTAACATTTTGAGAGCTGAGTATTGCCACTGCAAGCACCACTCATTTTTACGTCAGTGTTCTAGTTATCAATGCTCGTTGAAAGAGAGGGAGAGATTTCACTAAATGAGAACACAGCTTTTTTGCTGATAACTGTTATATTGTTTTGTCTGAAATCAAGAGATTTTCTAAGGGACTTTAAACTGCTCATCCGAAGTCAACTTTACTTTCTGCTGTGCCCTTTTTGGCTTGACCCCGGTGATTGCTGCTTGCAGCTATATTTAGGGGTCAAGCCCCGAAGGGGCGAAGACCCCTATTGTATTTGTTAGTGTTCTTATTATTATTATAATAATTATTCTGCTTCTTCTTCCGCCATTGCTGTCTATGGCAGCCCATAGAACCGTACGTAGGAAAGTTATGAAATTTGGCACACTGATAAAGGACAGTCCAAATATTATCCACAGCAAATTTAGAGTCTCTATCTCTAACCTGCTAGCACCACCAACAGTCCAAAGTTGAACTTATGTTTTTGCTTATAACTTCTGATCCGTAAGTCCTAGAAACGAAATTCTTATTTCCTCTGATTCCTTGGCTCAAGACGATTTGATTGGACCCTTTGACGTCATTTTCCGTCATGAAAATTTTTCCGCCATTTTGAATTATTCGTAAAACCTACTTTTGCGAACTCGTCCTAGAGTTTTTACCCGATTGCCGCGAAAATTGGTATGTAGCATCTAGAGACCCTCGCGGCAAAAAGTTATTAAAAGAATTTTGATAAACCAATCCGTTGTCGTATAGCGTGTCAACAAATTTTACATAGTGCGCAAAAAAACAGATTTTAGGCTGTATCTTCGTCAAACTTAGGCCTATTGACACGAAACTTGGTACTTGTGATGCCAGTCATGAACTGAGTGTGCATGCACAGTTTCGTCGCAGCGCCACCTAGTGGTCAAACAGATGATTTATACACCTATAACTTTGGGTGCGTTTAACGTATTTTGACGGGACTTGATTTTTAGGAGTCCTGAGTAGTCGCCGAGTCCAACGATACCAAACATGCCAGATTTCGCCTTACGGTTAGCCCTGCGCAGCAAAACAGCACTTAAAAAACACGCGCGAATATCTCCGCGAGCGTAATTCTGATCGACTCGAAAACATCATAGGAAGAATATTGCATTACCTTCTGAACAAAAAGTTCTATTGGCACTATATTAAAATTTTCATCAGAAATGGCCGAAAATTGCAAAAAACGAAAAATTACCTTTAAATTTTCTGTTTTTACACATAAATGGTTATAACTTCGTAACGCAAAGAGATTTATTCACCATATTTGATACGCTGATGTACGACCACAGTCTGAGGCTACACAAAAAAAATTGTATGGTTGCACCACTAGTTGGCCTTATAATTGAACAAAACCTTTGAAATCAAGCCACCCTATGGTCATACAACTGTTTCTTCACTAAACTAAAGTGTATAGTCATAAAACTAGCTAGATGTAACACATTTATGACCTGAGGTTGCATGCACGAATTTTGTCATTGCGCCACCTACTGGTTTTGAGATAGAATATGGCATTTTTTGCCTAAAACTACTGCAACAACACATCTAAAACCATGAGTCATCATGGATTATTCCTTTCATGGCTTTGACTATAATCACTAGAGGATGTCCATTTACTCTCTAGATACCAATGAGAATACGTTATCAACTGTTTTTGCAAGAGCTTTTTCTCTGCATCAGAACATCACAGAGACATGGGGATGGTCTCTTTTGACTCTTTTAACTTGTTGTAACATGTTGTGAACCATGTTTGCCCACTGTAAGCATCACATACATGTCCTTCAGTGCTCTAATGTTCCATGATTGTCAATAACCGAAGGACAGTTGCAGTAGACAAGAATATAGATTATTTTTGTTGATTACCTTTGCATTTTTTCATCTGAAATCATTAGGTTTACCTAGGTTCTTCAGTCTGCTTATCCAAATGCAACTTTACATCCTTCTGTGCCCTTTTCGGCTTGACCCCGGTATTGCTGCTTGCAGCTATATTTAGGGGTCAAGCCCCGAAGGGGCGAAGACCCCTATTGTATCCGTTAGTTTTCTTTTTATTATTAGGGGTCAAGCCCCGAAGGGGCGAAGACCCCTATTGTATTTGTTAGTTTTCTTATTATTATTAGGGGTCAAGCCCCGAAGGGGCGAAGACCCCTATTGTATTTGTTAGTTTTCTTATTATTATTATTATTCTTCTTCTTCTTCCGCCATTGCGGTCTATGGCAGCCCATAGAACCGTACGTAGGAAAGTTATGAAATTTGGCACACTGATAAAGGACAGTCCAATGTGTCTCCACAGCAAATTTGGAGTCTCTAACTCCAACCCTCTAGCGCCACCAACAGTCTAAAGTTGCACTTACGTTTTTGTTTATAACTTCTGACCCGTACGTCCTAGAAACGAAATTCTTGTTTCCTCTGATTCCTTGGCTCAAGACGATTCGACTGGACCCTATGACGTCATTTTCCGTCATGAAAATTTTTCCGCCATTTTGAATTATTCGTAAAACCTACTTTTGCGAACTCGTCCTAGAGCTTTTGCCCGATTTCCACGAAAATCGGTATGTAGCATCTACAGACCCTCACGGCAAAAAGTTATGGAATTCATGTCGATTCGCCAATCTGTTTGCGTAAACCGCGTCAACAAATTTTACGTAGAGTGCAAAAAAACGGATTTGAGGCTGTATCTTCGCCAAACTTAAGCCTATTGAAACGACACTTGGTACTTGTGATGCCAGTCAGGAACTGAGAGTGCATGCCCAGTTTCGTCGCAGCGCCACCTAGTGGTAAGACGAATGTTTTACACACCTATAACTTTGGCTGTGATCGACGTATTTTCATGGGACTTGTTTCCTTGGAGTCCTGAATAGTCGCCGAGTCCAACGATACCAAACATGCCAGAATTGGCCTTACGGTTAACCCTGCGCGGCAAAATAGCACTTAAAAAACACGCGCGAATATCTCCGCGAGCGTAATTCTGATCGACTCGAAAACATCATAGGAAGAATATTGCATTACCTTCTGAACAAAAAGTTCTATTGGCATTGTATTAAAATTTTCATCAGAAATGGCTGAAAATTGCAAAAAACGAAAAATTACCTTTAAATTTTGTGTTTTTACACATAAATGGCTATAACTTCGTAACGCAAAGAGATTTTTTCACCATATTTGATACGCTGATGTACGACCACAGTCTGAGGCTACACAAAAAAAATTGTATGGTTGCACCACTAGTTGGCCTTATAATTTAACAAAACCTTTGAAATCAAGCCACCCTATGGTCATACAACTGTTTCTTCACTAAACTAAAGTGTATAGTCATAAAACTAGCTAGATGTAACACAGTTATGATCTGAGGTTGCATGCACAATTTTGTCATTGCGCCACCTACTGGTTTTGAGATAGAATATGGCATTTTTTTGCCTAAAACTACTGCAACAACACATCTAAAACCATAAGTCATCATGGATTATTCCTTTCATGGCTTTGACTATAATCACTAGTGGATGTCCATTTACTCTCTAGCAACCAATGAGAATACGTTATCAACTGTTTTTGCAAGAGCTTTTTCTCTGCATCAGAACATCGCAGAGACATTGGGGTGGGCTCTTTTGACTCATTAACACCACTGTAACATTTTGTGAGCTGAGTATTGCCACTAGAAGCACCACTCATTTTTACGTCAGTGTTCTAGTTATCAATGCTCGACGAAAGAGAGGGAGAGATTTCACTAAATGAGAACAGCTTTTTTGCTGATAACTGTTATATTGTTTTTCTGAAATCAAGAGATTTTCCTAGGTACTTTAAACTGCTCATCCGAAGTCAACTTTACTTTCTGCTGTGCCCTTTTTTGGCTTGACCCCGGTGATTGCTGCTTGCAGCTATATTTAGGGGTCAAGCCCCGAAGGGGCGAAGACCCCTATTGTATCCGTTAGTTTTCTTTTTATTATTATTAGTTATTCTTCTTCCGCCATTGCGGTCTATGGCAGCCCATAGAACCGTACGTAGGAAAGTTATGAAATTTGGCACACTGATAAAGGACACTCCAATGTGTCCCCACAGCAAATTTGGAGTCTCTATGTCTAACCCGCTAGCGCCACCAACAGTCCAAAGTTGCACTTATGTTTTTGCTTATAACTTCTGATCCGTAAGTCCTAGAAACGAAATTCTTGTTTCCTCTGATTCCTTGGCTCAAGACGATTCGATTGGACCCTATGACGTCAATTTCCGTCATGAAAATTTTTCCGCCATTTTGAATTATTCGTAAAACCTACTTTTGCGAACTCGTCCTAGAGTTTTTACCCGATTGCCGCGAAAATTGGTATGTAGCATCTAGAGACCCTCACGGCAAAAAGTTATCAAAAGAATTTCGATAAACCAATCCGTTGTCGTATAGCGCGTCAACAAATTTTACGTAGAGCACAAAAAAACAGATTTTAGGCTGTATCTTCGTCAAACTTAGGCCTATTGACACGACACTTGGTACTTGTGATGCCAGTCAGGAACTGAGTGTGCATGCACAGTTTCGTCGCAGCGCCTCCTAGTGGCCAGACAGATGTTTTTTACACCTATAACTTTGGCTGTGATCAACGTATTTTGACGGGACTTGATTTTTAGGAGTCCTGAATAGTCGCCGAGTCCAACGATACCAAACATGCCAGATTTCGCCTTACGGTTAGCCCTGCTCAGCAAAACAGCACTTAAAAAACATGCGCGAATATCTCCGCGAGCGTTATTCCGATCGACTCGAAAACACCATAGGAAGAACATTGCATTACCTTCTGAACAAAAAGTTCTATTGACGTTATATTAAAATTTTCATCAGAAATGGCCGAAAATTGCAAAAAACGAAAAATTACCTTTTACAATTTGTGTTTTTATACATAAATGGTTATAACTTCGCAACGAAAATAATTTTTTTCACCAGATTTGATACGCTGATGTATGAGCAGAGTCTGAGGCCACACAAAAAAATTGGTATGCCTGAACCACTAGGTGGCCCTATAATTGAACAAAATATTACATATCAAGCAAGCCCTATGGTCATACAACTATTTCTTCAATAACCTAAGGTGTATAGTTATAAAACAAGCTAGATGTAACACAGTTATGAACTGAGGTTGCATGCACAACTTTGTCATTGCGCCACCTAGTGGTTTTGAGATAGAAATATGGTATTTTTGCCTAAAACTACTCCAACAGTACATCTAAATGTATTATTCCTTTCATGGCTTGGAGATCATGGGTGCATGCCAATTAACTCCTTAGCAACCAATTAGGATACCTTATCAATCCTTTTTACAAGAGCTATATCTCTGCATCAGAACATCGTAGAGACATGGGGGTGGTCTCTTTTGACTCATTAACACCACTGTAACATTTTGTGAGCTGAGAATTGCCACTGCAAGCACCACTCACATTTTCTTCAGTGTTCTAGTTGTCAATGCTCCTCGAGAAGAGAGGGAGAGATTACACTGAATGAAAACACAGCTTTTTGCTGATAACTGTTATTTTACTTAGTCTGAAATCAAGAGATTTTCTTAGGTTCTTTAAACTGATCATCCGAATTCAACTTTACTTTCTTCTGTGCCCTTTTTGGCTTGACCCCGGCATTGCTGCTTGCAGCTATATTGGCAATTGTTTCTGTTAGTAAATTTTTCTTCTTCCGCCATTGCGGTCTATGGCAGCCCATAGAACCGTACGTAGGAAAGTTATGAAATTTGGCACACTGATAGAGGACAGTCCAAAAAGTCTCCACAGCAAATTTGGAGTCTCTATCTCTAACCCGCTAGCGCCACCAACAGTCCAAAGTTGCACTTATGTTTTTGTTTATAACTTCTGACCCGTAAGTCCGAGAAACGAAATTCTTGTTTCCTCTGATTCCTTGGCTCAAGACGATTCGATTAGACCCTATGAGGTTATTTTCCGTCATGAAAATTTTTCCGCCATTTTGAATTATTCGTAAAACCTACTTTTGCGAACTCGTCCTAGAGTTTTTACCCGATTGCCACAAAAATTGGTATGTAGCATCTAGAGACCCTCACGGCAAAAAGTTATTAAAAGAATTTTGATAAATCAATCCGTTGTTGTATAGCGCGTCAACAAATTTTACGTAGAGCGCAAAAAAACAGATTTTAGGCTGTATCTTCGTCAAACTTAGGCCTATTGACACGACACTTGATATTTGTGATGCCAGTCAGGAACTGAGGGTGCATGCACAGTTTCGTTGCAGCGCCACCTAGTGGCCAGACAAATGTTTTATACACCTACAACTTTGGCTGCGATCAACGTATTTTGACGGGACTTGATTTTTTGGAGTCCTGAGTAGATGCCGAGTCCAACGATACCAAACATGCCAGATTTCGTCTTACGGTTAGCCCTGTGCATTAAAATAGCGCTTAAAAAACACGCGCGAATAACTCCGCGAGCGTTATTCCGATCGACTCGAAAACACCACAGGAAGAACATTGCATTACCTTCTGAACAAAAAGTTCTATTGGCGTTATATTAAAATTTTCATCAGAAATGGCCGAAAATTGCAAAAAACGAAAAATTACCTTTAAAACTTGTGGTTTTTACACATAAATGGTTATAACTTTGCAACGAAAAGAGATTTTTTCACCAGATTTGATACACTGATGTATGAGCAGAGTCTGAGGCCACACAAAAAAATTGGTATGCCTGAACCACTAGGTGGCCCTATAATTGAACAAAATATTTCATATCAAGCAAGCCCTATGGTCATACAACTATTTCTTTGCCGAACTAAAGTGTATAGTCATGAAACTAGCTAGATGTAACGCAGTCATGACTTGAGGTTGCATGCACGATTCTGTCATAGCGCCCCCTAGTGGTTTGGAGATATAAAATAGCTATTTTTGCCTAAATCTACTGCAACAGCACATCTAAAACCATGAGTCATCATGGATTATTCCTTTCATGGCTTTGACTATAATCACTGGTGGTTGCCAATTCACTCCCTAGCAACCAATGAGAATACCTTATTAACCGTTTTGCAAGAGCTATAACTCTGCATCAGAACATCGTAGAGACACGGGGGTTGGCTCTTTTGACTCATTAACAACACTGTAACATTTTGAGAGCTGAGTATTGCCACTGCAAGCACCACTCATTTTTACGTCAGTGTTCTAGTTATCAATGCTCGTCGAAAGAGAGGGAGAGATTTCACTAAATGAGAACACAGCTTTTTTGCTGATAACTGTTATATTGTTTTGTCTGAAATCAAGAGATTTTCTTAGGTACTTTAAACTGCTCATCCGAAGTCAACTTTACTTTCTGCTGTGCCCTTTTTGGCTTGACCCCGGTGATTGCTGCTTGCAGCTATATTTAGGGGTCAAGCCCCGAAGGGGCGAAGACCCCTATTGTATTTGTTAGTTTTCTTATTATTATTATTATTCTTCTTCTTCTTCCGCCATTGCGGTCTATGGCAGCCCATAGAACCGTACGTAGGAAAGTTATGAAATTTGGCACACTGATAAAGGACAGTCCAATGTGTCCCCACAGCAAATTTGGAGTCTCTAACTCCAACCCTCTAGCGCCACCAACAGTCTAAAGTTGCACTTACGTTTTTGTTTATAACTTCTGACCCGTACGTCCTAGAAACGAAATTCTTGTTTCCTCTGATTCCTTGGCTCAAGACGATTCGACTGGACCCTATGACGTCATTTTCCGTCATGAAAATTTTTCCGCCATTTTGAATTATTCGTAAAACCTACTTTTGCGAACTCGTCCTAGAGCTTTTGCCCGATTTCCACGAAAATCGGTATGTAGCATCTACAGACCCTCACGGCAAAAAGTTATGGAATTCATGTCGATTCGCCAATCTGTTTGCGTAAACCGCGTCAACAAATTTTACGTATAGTGCAAAAAAACGGATTTGAGGCTGTATCTTCGCCAAACTTAAGCCTATTGAAACGACACTTGGTACTTGTGATGCCAGTCAGGAACTGAGAGCGCATGCCCAGTTTCGTCGCAGCGCCACCTAGTGGTAAGACGAATGTTTTACACACCTATAACTTTGGCTGTGATCGACGTATTTTCATGGGACTTGTTTCCTTGGAGTCCTGAATAGTTGCCGAGTCCAACGATACCAAACATGCCAGAATTGGCCTTACGGTTAACCCTGCGCGGCAAAATAGCACTTAAAAAACACGCGCGAATATCTCCGCGAGCGTAATTCTGATCGACTCGAAAACATCATAGGAAGAATATTGCATTACCTTCTGAACAAAAAGTTCTATTGGCATTGTATTAAAATTTTCATCAGAAATGGCTGAAAATTGCAAAAAACGAAAAATTACCTTTAAATTTTGTGTTTTTACACATAAATGGCTATAACTTCGTAACGCAAAGAGATTTTTTTACCATATTTGATACCCTGATGTATGAGCATATTTTGAGGCCACACAAAAAAAATTGTATGCTTGCACCACTAGGTGGCCCTATAATTGAACAAAACCTTTGATATCAAGCCAGCCCTATGGTCATACAACTGTTTCTTCACTAAACTAAAGTGTATAGTCATAAAACTAGCTAGACGTAACACAGTTATGACCTGAGGTTGCATGCACAATTTTGTCATTGCGCCACCTACTGGTTTTGAGATAGAATAACGCATTTTTTGCCTAAAACTACTGCAAAAATGTCTTCACTCCCTAGCAACCAATGAGAATACCTTATCAACCGTTTTTGCAAAAGCTATATCTCTGCATCGGAACACCGTAGAGACACGGGGGTGGGCTCTTTTCACTAATTAAACTTGGTTTAACTAGGTTCTTTAGTCTGCTTATCCAATCTCAATTTTACATCCTTTTGGGCCCTTTTCGGCTTGACCCCGGTATTGCTGCTTGCAGCTATATTTATTATTATTATTCTTCTTCTTCTTCTTCTTCCGCCATTGCGGTCTATGGCAGCCCATAGAACCGTACGTAGGAAAGTTATGAAATTTGGCACACTGATAAAGGACAGTCCAATGTGTCTCCACAGCAAATTTGGAGTCTCTAACTCCAACCCTCTAGCGCCACCAACAGTCTAAAGTTGCACTTACGTTTTTGTTTATAACTTCTGACCCGTACGTCCTAGAAACGAAATTCTTGTTTCCTCTGATTCCTTGGCTCAAGACGATTCGACTGGACCCTATGACGTCATTTTCCGTCATGAAAATTTTTCCGCCATTTTGAATTATTCGTAAAACCTACTTTTGCGAACTCGTCCTAGAGCTTTTGCCCGATTTCCACGAAAATCGGTATGTAGCATCTACAGACCCTCACGGCAAAAAGTTATGGAATTCATGTCGATTCGCCAATCTGTTTGCGTAAACCGCGTCAACAAATTTTACGTAGAGTGCAAAAAAACGGATTTGAGGCTGTATCTTCGCCAAACTTAAGCCTATTGAAACGACACTTGGTACTTGTGATGCCAGTCAGGAACTGAGAGTGCATGCCCAGTTTCGTCGCAGCGCCACCTAGTGGTAAGACGAATGTTTTACACACCTATAACTTTGGCTGTGATCGACGTATTTTCATGGGACTTGTTTCCTTGGAGTCCTGAATAGTCGCCGAGTCCAACGATACCAAACATGCCAGAATTGGCCTTACGGTTAACCCTGCGCGGCAAAATAGCACTTAAAAAACACGCGCGAATATCTCCGCGAGCGTAATTCTGATCGACTCGAAAACATCATAGGAAGAATATTGCATTACCTTCTGAACAAAAAGTTCTATTGGCATTGTATTAAAATTTTCATCAGAAATGGCTGAAAATTGCAAAAAACGAAAAATTACCTTTAAATTTTGTGTTTTTACACATAAATGGCTATAACTTCGTAACGCAAAGAGATTTTTTCACCATATTTGATACGCTGATGTACGACCACAGTCTGAGGCTACACAAAAAAAATTGTATGGTTGCACCACTAGTTGGCCTTATAATTTAACAAAACCTTTGAAATCAAGCCACCCTATGGTCATACAACTGTTTCTTCACTAAACTAAAGTGTATAGTCATAAAACTAGCTAGATGTAACACAGTTATGATCTGAGGTTGCATGCACAATTTTGTCATTGCGCCACCTACTGGTTTTGAGATAGAATATGGCATTTTTTTGCCTAAAACTACTGCAACAACACATCTAAAACCATAAGTCATCATGGATTATTCCTTTCATGGCTTTGACTATAATCACTAGTGGATGTCCATTTACTCTCTAGCAACCAATGAGAATACGTTATCAACTGTTTTTGCAAGAGCTTTTTCTCTGCATCAGAACATCGCAGAGACATTGGGGTGGGCTCTTTTGACTCATTAACACCACTGTAACATTTTGTGAGCTGAGTATTGCCACTAGAAGCACCACTCATTTTTACGTCAGTGTTCTAGTTATCAATGCTCGACGAAAGAGAGGGAGAGATTTCACTAAATGAGAACAGCTTTTTTGCTGATAACTGTTATATTGTTTTTCTGAAATCAAGAGATTTTCCTAGGTACTTTAAACTGCTCATCCGAAGTCAACTTTACTTTCTGCTGTGCCCTTTTTTGGCTTGACCCCGGTGATTGCTGCTTGCAGCTATATTTTTGTCTTGTTTTCAGTAAAAATATCAAAAAATTCTTAAATTAAGATGCTTTTTCTTGATGAGCAAAAAGACCCAAGAAAATAAGTCTAGTTTTAAGATCAAAAATATCAAATTTAAGTGATTTTGTGCATAAAACAAGCAAAAAAATCTTGAACATTTTTCTTAAACACTAAGTTCAAGAAAAATTCCAGAAAAATTTGCTTACCCCATTGGCAGATTTTTTTGCTTGTTTTATGCACAAAATCACTTAAATTTGATATTTTGGGTCTAAAAACTAGACTTATTTTCTTGGGTCGTTTTGCTCATCAAGAGAAAGCATCTTAATTTAAGATTTTTTTTAGATATTTTTTACTGAAAACAAGACAAAAATGCTAAGAATTTTTTTTCTTGAAAATAATTTTTTGCAGTGTAAAGATTTCAATAAAACCTCTGACATATTGTTACGTCACTGCCTAATATCGCAACCAACAAATTTTTTTACATTTTTAACAAACTAAGCATGCTTACGCACAAATTTGTTCATAAAATGTGTGTACAGACCTTTAAACTTACAAGTCATGATTCAACAAAAACTTTCATACCAAAATGTTTTTTTAACCTCTTGAAAAGCACCCCCATTCTGGCCCGAAACCATGAAAATACCTACTTTCACTAAAAGGGCTGTTTTTACTAAACCATTTATAGTATAAGCATAACTGTGGTATCATTAGATAGAAGACACTTTGAGCTTCGTTTTCCATGTTTCAAAATTATTTTAAGATAAAAAAAAAATTTAGAGAGGCTGAAGTACATTGTAATAAAATTTTTTTTTTGCATAACATCTTTTTTAACACTAAAAATCTTAATGATAAATATATGTGTGAAACCTAGAAATGCAATGAGGCCAAAGCCACAAGTCTAAAGAAGTTATATTTCACGTTTGAAGTCAATAGACCCAAAAATGAGGTTCTTGCAAGAGTTTTTGTAAGACTAGTGCCTTTTCTAAGTGCCAGTCAGCCACAAAATAAAAGTCTTTTGTTTACATGCATACACGTTCGTTCTTTTTATTGTTTATCCTTATATAAGCGTATAAAATGCCGTATCCACACCAGGAAATAAAGCTTCACACAAAGATCGTTGAATTCGTGTTCTAATTGGCTACACGTTCTGTCTATCAATATTTTCCATGAAGTCATTGGAGGAACGCGCGAGTCAGATGACGTCACGATATTAGACAGCGCTGTTTGGATATTATGTATTATTCTCCCGCCTACTTGTACAATCAAGTTTGAGCGCTGGTTTTGAACGCGAGTGTGCTCTCATATACAAGTGTTACGATGTAAATAGTCCTCAGATTGTATATTATAATCTATTACAAGACGTGCATCTGAAATCTGATGTAAACAATGGAAAATATATCCATATTTCACGGATTATACACATTTGTGGACAACAGTGGTCATTGGATGTACTTTGTTGGAGAGTTTTTATGGGTTATTCACACATCTGAAACAGACTGGATTCGATTCGCGTTCCTTATACCAGCACAAAGGTAAGGAGTCAGTTTATATTATGCATGTTGTCATCTGGACTTCTGTAATAAAATACTATATTTATGATACTAGAGCAATTTAATCTCAAAACGGACACCATACACTGATGCTAAACCCTTAGACCTTTTAAACGATGTATAGTGTTATTATTATTCTTGTTTGTACACAGTAGGCTATATATATATTGTTAGCAGCATTAAAAAAAACTGACGTCCTTGCGTCCGCGAGCTAGTGCGCGTCGAGAGGTTAATGTACACTGCAAAAAATGATTTTCAAGAAAAAAATCTTAGTATTTTTGTCTTCTTTTCAGTAAAAATATCAAAAAATTCTTAAATTAAGATGCTTTATCTTGATGAGCAAAACGACCCAAGAAAATAAGTCTAGTTTTTAGACCAAAAATATAAAATTTAAGTGATTTTGTGCATAAAACAAGCAAAAAAATCTTGAACATTTTTCTTAAACACTAAGTTCAAGAAAAATTCCAGAAAAATGTGTTACCCCATTGGCAGATTTTTTGCTTGTTTTATGCACACTTAAATGTGATATTTTTGGGTCTAAAAACTAGACTTATTTTCTTGGGTCGTTTTGCTCATCAAGACAAAAAGCATCTTAATTTAAGAATTTTTTGATATTTTTACTGAAAACAAGACAAAAATTCTAAGAATTTTTTTCTTGAAAATAATTTTTTGCAGTGTATAGATTTCAATAAAACCTCTGACATATTGTTACGTCACTGCCTAATATCACAACCATCAAAATTTTGAACATTTTTAACAAACTAAGCATGCTTACGCAAAAATTTGTTCGTAAAATGTGTACAGACCTTTAAACTTACAAGTCATGATTCAACAAAAAATTTCATACTAAAATTTATTTTAAATGTACACTGCAAAAAATTATTTTCAAGAAAAAAAATTCTTAGTATTTTTGTCTTGTTTTAAGTAGAAATCTCTAAAAATTCTTAAATTAAGATGCTTTATCTTGATGAGCAAAACGACCCAAGAAAATAAGTCTAGTTTTTAGACCAAAAATATCAAATTTAAGTGATTTTGTGCATAAAACAAGCAAGGCAAATCTGCCAATGGGGTAAGCAAAAAAATCTAGATTTTCTTTCTTAAACACTAAATTCAAGACAAATTCAAGAAAAATTTGCTTACCCCATTGACTAGACTTATTTTCTTGGGTCGTTTTGCTTATCTAGAAAATACATCTTCATTTAAGAATTTTTAGAGATTTCTAGTTAAAACAAGACAAAAATACTAAGATTTTTTTTTCTTGAAAATAATTTTTTGCAGTGTATGCAAAAACGTAAGAACAACATAGACCACACGTGCGCAATAATCATAAACCCTATAATATATATCTGTGTTATATATACTTTTTCCTTGTTCATGATTATTGTGTACATGTGGTATAAGTTGTTCTTACCTTTTTGCATACATTTAAAATACATTTTTGTACGAAAGTTAAAACGTCCATTTTACGAACAAATAAATGCTTAGTGAATGAGACCCAATGACCTTGACTGTCTCTTAATGCTTGTTTTCATAATTGTGAGACGGCAACCACGGCAAAGATCAAATATCAAACATGCCAGCATGTCAACCAAACGTGAGCGTGACAAAGCTATCTCCGTCTCGTGCGTGCTAATAGCTAACAGATCAAATCAGGGCAGATCCCGATTGCTCAATAAGCTAAATCCCTTTCATCATCTGGAATAACTGCTCGGATTCACCCCAGTGCGGCGTGGATAAGATCGACCACGTCGTACCATGGAGGACGTCTCCTTTAGACATTGAGACACAGATAAAACCAGGAGATCAGGTTTAGACTTGTTTAAAAAGGCTTTACGGTCAATACTATCCTGCCGTCCCAAACGATTCTTTCCTTTCTAGACAAAGCCGAAGCTGAAATTGTAACTGAGAAAGGTCAAGGATACAGACATGCTAAGATGCTTAATTATTAATAAAATATAAGCCTGAGGCGGATACGCTAACCCACCAATGGTGTGGCTATTTGTTTGTTCGATTTTAGTAACAAATGTCTCCTGGTTACATGCAAATGTAAATTATTTACAGATAACACTAAAATGCGAGTCATTTTTGATAAAAGCATGTGTTAAATGCAAAAACGAATGGAAAATATTGGGTATACTCACTGATAATGGACCCAAGATGGTCCCAGAGTTTTCTTGAACTGAGCCAGACCAACAATGTCTATGTAGATGAGCTCCACAACTTTATCGCCCTTGGTGGGGCAGCTAGACTTGTTGCCCATCACTTTCTTCATGATCCTGGTGAAAGACAGATATTGAAACAAGTTAAAACACAAACGAAACATCTTCACATATAGTGAAACTCGAACGTAATAGTAAACTGTAATGCTGTCGACTCTATAAAGACAAAACTGAGAGAGAAACACTTTCATAAGGTACAGACTAATGCTGTGTACACACCAAATGCGAATTTAACGATTTGCACGAGTACATTACGTACAAAGTCAATGCAAAGACGCAAATAGATTTGGGAACTGGGCAGCGTGATTGCCGCAAAAACACACACTTTTTGTTTTTAACTTTTTTAGGATGTCAAATAAATCTTTAGTGTCCCCATGTACGTATGTTAAGTTTTAGCTTAAAATATAATAAAGATAATTCATTAAAACATGCTAAAATTGCCACTTTGTAGATGTGAACAAAAATGTGCAGGTTTTTGGTATGTCCTTTTAAATGCAAATGAGCTGATCTAAAGCAAACACTGATCACCATAATGGTGGTTTGTTGAAACTGAAACTCAATTGTGCTGTCAATAATTTTTTCTATCTCTTTCTCTCTGCATTTAATGGCAATGCCATGGTTGGATAGTGCATATTAAGGGGTGGTATTATCATAATAGGATACCCTTTTGACATCACAAGAGGAGCCAAATTTTTGGCACTTTTGTTAAACTGAAGTTTAAATCCAACAAACTTTGAGAGGCAAAAGGGCGATACATGCTCGCAAAGACTCACTCCTTCAGTTCGGCGAGAGATGCAGATATGCGGATGTCGTGGCCGAGCAGGTACAGCGTGGTGATGAGGTCACTCCACTGAACCAACTCCCCGAGAGGACCGCCGCTGAATGCGTTCTCCGCTATCTTAAAACCAGACTCCTTCGTCAGGAGACCCAGGTGCACCAAGATCTGAAAAATTAACAAAAGAAAAAAAATACTCCTTAAAGTAAGCTTGATCATATTTTTATTTATTAAAAATGCATCAAAGACTGCTTTAAATTATGTTATAGAGATCTCTGATGAATGCTTAATATTAAGTGAATGGCTTCCTAAAAGCCCAATTTCAGCTGGAATGTTTATGGTTGTAATATCATGCATCCTAAAATTTTAACTACACATGAGCATTCTGGGTAAAGAAATTTTACAGAAATGTGGAAAAACGGTTTAACGCACCTTTTTGCGTTTTCGGCTTGCGAGGTTCTGTTTGTAAGCGAGGGAGCTGATGGCGCTCATCCAAGGTTCCTCCATGCGTTTGATTCGCAGCATCATCCAGCGAAACTCCTCGCGCTGGGACATCGCACGGTACAGCTCGTCGAAACTTGTGCGGATCCCGGCCTGAACGAAATGCAAACGTTAAGAGTTTAAAACACGACAAGCACAAACGTCATTATTCAAAGCGACGCCCTCACACACATACCTGTGAATTCCGGTCGGATTCGTCGGTGATGCTCTTGATTCTCCACGGCAAATGAGGACACCAGTTTTCCACCTGTCAGGCACACCAAAACAGAGTTAGTGTCTTGACTTTTTTTACTTAGTATTTTTGTCTTGTTTTCAGTAAAAATATCTAAAAATATTTCAATTAATGAGTAAAATGACCTAAGAATATAAGTATAGTTTATAGACAAAAAATAAAACATTTAAGTGAATTTAAACTTAAAACAATCAAAAATATCTGCCAATGGGGTGAGAATAAAAAAAAAGTTTTCTTTTTTCTTAAACACTTAATTTAAACAAAATGTTCTCACCGCATTGACAGATAATTTTGCTTGTTTAAAGCACAAAATCACTTAAATTGTATATTATTTTGTCAAAAAATGTGACTTATTTTCTTAGGTCATTTTGCTCATCAAGAAAATACATCTTGATATTTCTACTGAAAACAAGACAAAAATACTAAGTAAGAAAGTAATTTTTCCAGTGTAAATAATTGGGTCTGTTTCCTGGATGTTATATAACAATTGTGCATTCAGCAAAAAAAAAAAACACTTTCCGTCTTTTAATGGTTTGTTAGGATAAGGCAATATTTGGCTGAGATGCAATTATTTGAAAGTCTGGAATCTAAGGATGCAAAAAATCTAAATATTGAGAAATTCACCTTTAAAAGTGTCCAAATGAAGTCTTTAGCAATGCATTACTAGTGATACATCCATTTTTGATATATTTACAGTAGGAGATTTTCAAAATATCTTAATTGAACATGATCTTAACTTAATATCCTAATGATTTATCCATTAAATGTATGGTTGGCTATTGCTACAAATACACCCGTGAGACTAAAGACAGGTTTTGTGGTCCAGGTTCGCAAATAACATTATACATATACAAATGCTAAGTTAAAATTTAATTTGAACCTAGAAATAAAAGTATTCAGAACAATCAAATCTATCAAACAATGTAAAAAACAAAAAGACGTAATCGGCACAATTTCTCGGTCACCTGCCAAATAAGCACATTTGAGACAACGACTACTTAATTTCCATTAATTTAATGCATTGAATTACGCTGTAAAAACATGAATCATCAGGATTTGTAAACTCGGAGTGCATGTCAGCTTAAATCCAGCTAACTCAGTAATCCGCATGTAAACGAACGGGGCATGTTTGGAAACCTATCTTTGTCATTGTGTCATTTCTCACTCTCTCTCTTTGTAAATACGTCTGAGCCTTCATTTAACTACCTGATTGACATTTAAATTATACATACGCTACAACAGAGAGAAAGAGAGACGGAGAGATGGTTGATATGGAAATGTATGCATGTCGCCATGGTGACGCTGTGAAAGTCATGAGACGGCGCTGTGTGTGTCTCTATAATGATTTTCAGATGTTAACACAAGTGTTATATATTTATGAAAAATAATTAATGACGCGACTAACATTCTTCAATAGCTTGAAAGCTCGAGACGGAGTCAGACATCATTATCATACATATATAAACGTATATACCTCACTCAGGTAAATGAAGAACGAACAGGTGGATCCGTCGACTCCGTAGTTTCCGTAACAGGGGTCCGAACGCCACATGTCCTTCATCCACTGGGGAGGAAGAGAGACGTTAAAAAAAAGTTAGTTCAGAGGTGTAACAGACAAAAATAATCAATAAAATAATAATAATAAAACAATGTATAAAAGTAATTCAGCTCAACGAAATAAATGCTTGCCTGTCAAATCATATCATTCAGGTATTAAGCTAGCTAAGATACACGTAATTCACAACTGACAGGACTCGTGCTAGTGTAAAAGAGACTTTATTTCCCCTAAACTTCACTTCAGATTCGGCTGGCTCGACGGAAACCTTCTCAGGATGACCTTCAGATAAAACGGTTTCCTGATCCTGGTTGTATCTTGTTTCTCCCTACGGTAACTCTCACCCCAGGCTTATTGATCCCAAGTATCGATCAACGTTTTTGAGAAACATTTTTGTGTGTATTTCTGCCGAGTCAGAATTTTGAACGAGTTATCCGAGAAGAAAAGATTAGCCTGAAAATGAACTGTTTTACGCAAACTACTATGATCTGGAAAATGTGTATTGCGTAATTTTTTTCTTTAATATGTTTTTGTTTCGGTAAATAAATAGCTGGGGACAGTCTTTTCCAGTTGTGCTCAGTCTTTGTTTACAGTTACAAGAAACAATCCTTAAGTGTGTTGTGTTCAGTCCTAAAATGTTTTAGGAAGTCCTTCGGTGTGTCCCCAGCTTTAGTTAATCAGAAAACTGTGGAATACATATGAATTGCAATGAGATAGCGTTGGAGATCTCACAAGAATTCGTAGGTATTTTACGAGTTGGTTAATTCGTATGAATTCGTTCAAAGTGAATCGTACAAAAACATATGATTATCATACAAAAACAATAACAAAACCCCACCCCTAACCCCAATGTCAAAGGGGCAAAAGCAAATTGTACAAAAATGTCAGAATGTGGTCATACGAATTAATAGGAATTAGCCACCTCGTAAAATTTGGATGGAATTGGTACGTATTATATGAGCTGGTTAATTCGTATGAATTCGAACGAAGTGAATCGCACAAAAACTTAAGAAAATACAATAACGAAACCCCACCCCTAACCCCAATGTCACAGGGGCAAAAGTAAAACGTACAAAAATGTATGAATGTGGTTGTACAAATTAATACAAATTAGCCATCTCGTAAAATTTGTATGGAATTTGTACGTATTTTATGAATTGGTTAATCCATATGAATTAACAAATACAAATACATATGATAATTATAAAAAATACAATAACGAAACCCCACCCCTAACCCCAGCGTCACAGGGGCAAAAGCAAATCGTACAAAAATGTATGAATGTGGTCGTACGAATTAGCCACCTCGTAAAATTTGGACAGAATTCGTACGTATTTTATGAGTTGGTTAATTCGTATGAATTTATAGAAAGTGAATCATACAAAAACATATGATTATCATAAAAAACTATAATGAAACCCCACCCCAACGTCACGGGTCAAAAGCAAATCGTACAAAAATGTGTGATGTGGTAGTACGAATAAATACGAATAAGCCACCTCGTAAAATTCGGACGGAATTCGTACGTATTATATGAGCTGGTTAATTCGTATGAATTCATACGAAGTGAATCGAACAAAAACTTAAGAAAATACAATAACGAAACCCCACCCCTAACCCCAATGTCACAGGGGCAAAAGTAAAACGTACAAAAATGTATGAATGTGGTTGTACATTTAATACGAATTAGCTATCTCGTAAAATTTTATGGAATTTGTACGTATTTTATGAATTGGTTAATTCATATGAATTAACAAATACTAATACATATGATAATTATAAAAAATACAATAACGAAACCCCACCCCTAACCCCAGCGTCACAGGGGCAAAAGCAAATCATACAAAAATGTATGAATGTGATCGTACGAATTAGCCACCTCGTAAAATTCGGACAGAATTCGTACGTATTTTATGAGTTGATTAATTCGTATGAATTTATAGAAAGTGAATCATACAAAAACATATGATTATCATAAAAAACTATAATGAAACCCCACCCCAACGTCACGGGTCAAAAGCAAATCGTACAAAAATGTACGAATGTGGTCGTACAAAATAATACGAATTAGCCACCTCGTAAAATTTGGATGGAATTCGTACGTATTATATGAGCTGGTTAATTCGTATGAATTCGTACGAAGTGAATCGCACAAAAACTTAAGAAAATACAATAACGAAACCCCACCCCTAACCCCAATGTCACAGGGGCAAAAGTAAAACGTACAAAAATGTATGAATGTGGTTGTACGAATTAATATGAATTAGCCATCTCGTTAAATTTTATGGAATTTGTACGTATTTTATGAATTGGTTAATTCATATGAATTAACAAATACAAATACATATGATAATTATAAAAAATACAATAACGAAACCCCACCCCTAACCCCAGCGTCACAGGGGCAAAAGCAAATCGTACAAAAATTTATGAATGTGGTCGTACGAATTAGCCACCTCGTAAAATTCAAACAGAATTCGTACGTATTTTATGAGTTGGTTAATTCGTATGAATTTATAGAAAGTGAATCATACAAAAACATATGATTATCATAAAAAACTATAATGAAACCCCACCCCAATGTCACGGGTCAAAAGCAAATAGTACAAAAATGTACGAATGTGGTCGTACGAAATAATACGAATAAGCCACCTTGTAAAATTCGGATGGAATTCGTATGTATTATATGAGCTGGTTAAATTGTATGAATTCATACGAAGTGAATCGCACAAAAACTTAAGAAAATACAATAACGAAACCCCACCCCTAACCCCAATGTCACAGGGGCAAAAGTAAAGCGTACAAAAATGTATGAATGTGGTTGTACATTTAATACGAATTAGCCATCTCGTAAAATTTGTATGGAATTTGTAAGTATTTTATGAATTGGTTAATTCATATGAATTAACAAATACAAATACATATGATAATTATTTATAAATACAATAACGAAACCCCACCCCTAACCCCAGCGTCACAGGGGCAAAAGCAAATCATACAAAAATGTATGAATGTGGTCGTACAAATTAGCCACCTCGTAAAATTCGGACAGAATTCGTACGTATTTTATGAGTTGGTTAATTCGTATGAATTTATAGAAAGTGAATCATACAAAAACATATGATTATCATAAAAAACTATAATGAAACCCCACCCCAACGTCACGGGTCAAAAGCAAATCGTACAAAAATGTACGAATGTGGTCGTACAAAATAATACGAATTAGCCACCTCGTAAAATTTGGATGGAATTCGTACGTATTATATGAGCTGGTTAATTCGTATGAATTCGTACGAAGTGAATCGCACAAAAACTTAAGAAAATACAATAACGAAACCCCACCCCTAACCCCAATGTCACAGGGGCAAAAGTAAAACGTACAAAAATGTATGAATGTGGTTGTACGAATTAATATGAATTAGCCATCTCGTTAAATTTTATGGAATTTGTACGTATTTTATGAATTGGTTAATTCATATGAATTAACAAATACAAATACATATGATAATTATAAAAAATACAATAACGAAACCCCACCCCTAACCCCAGCGTCACAGGGGCAAAAGCAAATCGTACAAAAATTTATGAATGTGGTCGTACGAATTAGCCACCTCGTAAAATTCAAACAGAATTCGTACGTATTTTATGAGTTGGTTAATTCGTATGAATTTATAGAAAGTGAATCATACAAAAACATATGATTATCATAAAAAACTATAATGAAACCCCACCCCAATGTCACGGGTCAAAAGCAAATAGTACAAAAATGTACGAATGTGGTCGTACGAAATAATACGAATAAGCCACCTTGTAAAATTCGGATGGAATTCGTATGTATTATATGAGCTGGTTAAATTGTATGAATTCATACGAAGTGAATCGCACAAAAACTTAAGAAAATACAATAACGAAACCCCACCCCTAACCCCAATGTCACAGGGGCAAAAGTAAAGCGTACAAAAATGTATGAATGTGGTTGTACATTTAATACGAATTAGCCATCTCGTAAAATTTGTATGGAATTTGTAAGTATTTTATGAATTGGTTAATTCATATGAATTAACAAATACAAATACATATGATAATTATTTATAAATACAATAACGAAACCCCACCCCTAACCCCAGCGTCACAGGGGCAAAAGCAAATCATACAAAAATGTATGAATGTGGTCGTACAAATTAGCCACCTCGTAAAATTCGGACAGAATTCGTACGTATTTTATGAGTTGGTTAATTCGTATGAATTTATAGAAAGTGAATCATACAAAAACATATTATTATCATAAAAAACTATAATGAAACCCCACCCCAACGTCACGGGTCAAAAGCAAATCGTACAAAAATGTACGAATGTGGTCGTACGAATTAATACGAATAAGCCACCTCTTAAAATTAGCATGGAATTCGTACATATTTTATGAGTTGGTTAATTCGCATAAATTCGTTCAAAGTGAATCGTACAGAAATATATGATTATCATAAAACAATAACGAAACCACACCTCTAAACCCAATGTCACAGGGACAAAAGCAAATCGTACAAAAATGTATGATTGTGTTCTTATGAATTAATACGAATTAGCCACCTCATTAAATTCGGAAAGAATTTGTACGTATTTTTTGAGTTGGTTAATTCGTATGAATTCGTACAAAATGAATCGTACAAAAACATACGATAATCATAAAAAATGTATGAATATGATCGTACAAATGAATATGAATATACCTTGTCAAATCTGAACGAATTGCCATGAGATAGCGTTGAAGATCACTAAGAAAGCCATAACATCACTTTGTCCTCACATGTTAATACTCAACTCAGAATTCATCAAAGACTTAAATAATGAGTTAAATGCACATCCCTACAATCTTTAGTATATATTACGACATATTATAGTATATACGACATATATATAGTATATATTACTTCACCCACAAACATTTGTATCAAGTGATTCTTTAATTTGGCAACAAAGTTATCTCAATGCAAATATTTCATTTTAAGAGCCAATTTTTCTCTAGCCATATTTGTAGTCTGGAGTGCTGACTATGAGCACAGCCCTCATTAATAAAGCAAAACCAGTTAATAGCTTTCAAAAATGCAACAAAATGGATCAATGGCTGCGGTAACGGGAGAGGTTCCGCCGAGAGCCTTTAATTAAAATGTCTATCTGTCTGGATTTAGGATGAAAATGTCTCTTAGGTGAAGTCCAGCAGAGGATGATATCACAGTATGCCACCGCGAAAGAGGAAGGCAAAATTAATAATAAAGTCACTCAAATGAGTTTCAGATTGAGAGGGAGAAGTTTTCAATGGATTCATTACATTCTGGAAGAGAAAGTTTCAACTTCCATTGTCAAACTCTGAGGATCGGAGACATGACTCACCTTTATCTTGCCCTCACAATGCGGGAAACCGTCGAGCGACGGTAGATCGCATTTCTCCTGAGCTCCGTTAAGCAAGTCTGCAAACACATAAGAGAGAAGTCAACGTCAATTAGTGCACAACGATTTCAATATTACACAATCACAGCTCATTCAGAACATGGGAATTTGCGTGTAGAAAGATCAATACAGTCAAATTACAACGCAATGCATCGAAATTAACACGTTAATTAACGTAAAAAATTTAACGAATAGTGCGAAAAACAATTTTTGACATAAAACAATTAGAAATTTTAGCACTTATGCATTGAAAATATTAAGCATTAGATCACAGAATCGTCATAATGCTTTCGTCATCGCTATCGTTTCACTATCTAAAAATAGGTAACCAGGCAAAAACCTGATAAAATACCAAGTATCAGCATTTGCAGTTTGAACTTTACTTTACCCTCGAATTTCCCTTTGGAGGCAAACAAACGCAGTCGAACCCCATTTATATCTATCTGTATTTCTGTTGAGTCATCACATTTTCACATTATTTCCTTTTGTGAAGCTACAGAATGCAGTCGATAGCTCTGCCCATACAGGCCCTCGTTGAAAGCACCCTGGACTATTTTTGCAGATTCGAAAGAAACAAATCTTCGGGGATGTAAAGTACAAGTAGTGCACCCTATAAAGTCAACACTCTACATATAATGTACTTTGTGAGCGAGTCGATCCAAGTAGTACTGTATGCTTTTATAGATGCCATTATCTGAAAAGTCTGCCTGACTTTTGTGCAACCAATCATCATCTTCCATTTGCATTAGCTATAAAAACCCTGAGGAGACTAACAGGTTCCATAGGCAGCGTTCTGTGGGAAGTTTGTGTTTGAGAAGAAAAGACATTGTTTCGTGAAAAAAATGAGAGGAGAAGGAAACCGATAAGACTGTTTGGGAAAACTCCTGAATGACTTCAAACACTGATTTTCCAATAAATACATACGCAGCAGACATTTAAAATTTAAAATGCAGCAATGCATTTATATATCCAAAAGTGTCCGTCTTAAAATGGCCATCATTCTTTATTATATTACGCATTAAGATGGGAAATATGCATTAGGTCATGAAACATGAGCAGCAGGTTTATTCAAATGCATTAGCCAACCACTAATGGCTTCTAATTTATCTGTTTAACTGGCTATTTACAATTTCAATATACAGTTACGTTTTTTAAAACACAGTTTATTTAATTTATATTTTTGTTCTACTGTTCTGATTCGTTCTATTGCCTATAATTAGTTTACAATACGAAGTAAATTAGTTTGTACAAATTTTTATTTGTTACCATTTTCACTGATAAATTTAGTTCTACATCGTATTCATTTATAGCTGCGGTGTCGAAATTGGCTTCGAACATTTTACTATAATTGGTATTAGATACTGATTCGTCGTCACAAGGACTCTAACATTTACATTACGTAACATTTACGCATTTTTGGCAGATGCTTTTATTCAAAGTGCATAACAAGGGACTTTTTATCAGTAAATGTGTTTCCTGGGTTTGAAGTCAAACTTTGAACCCATGCCCTTCTGCAGTGTTACACTTTAAGAAGTGAAAGTTAGATTTACTTAATAAAAATGTGTTCATTTGGTAACATTTGAAAAAATAAAATAGTTTTATCAACTTTAAGTGAAAATTGTTAAGGTAAAATCTTTTTTTAAATTACTTTATTTGGTAACACCCCAAAGTTTTAAGCTTTATCAACTTAAAATTCTATCTTAAAGTGAGAAAAATTAAGTTGAAAAAATAATATTTTTAGGCGTTACCAGTTAAAGTAATTTTTTAACTCTTTCAACGCCAGCATATTTAAAAAGTTGCCAGCCAGCAGCAGCATTTTTTATGATTTTTACAAAAGTTTAATGCCTTATAGAAAATGTTATTTTTTTAAATATATAAACATATAAAATGAAATAACAGATCCTTTGCTTTAAAAAATGAAAACGCTTCATCCTATCTTCATTTGTTCTCTTTTTATCACCTCTCAAATATGAAGGCGTTCTAAGCGTTCTAAGCGAATCTGCGAGACGTTAGTTTTTGTTTACGTTTGAATTGTTTTCAAACAGACGAAGCGTAGTTAACTCCCTCCCCCTCCCTTCCGTGCTTTCATGAACGCGCCCAACCCCCACCCCCAAATCCTTCTTGTCGTTTATTGGCTGGAATACTTTGTTATGGTTTCTGTTTGTAGGTTTGGCCACTGTGTTGTTATCACCGTTTGTGAAGCCTGGGCTGTCTACAGAGATCGTGTTTTTTTACAGTTTGATCAGCGGACAGGCAGCAAGCAGATAGTGAGGAGATGTTTGCTGTATGTAACAAAAAATGGTTTAAAACGCGTCAATTCGCTTAGAGCACCTTTTGTTAGAGATCAGATTCAGAACAATGATCAAAACGCACACTGAGTTTTTATTGTTTTTTATTGTTGAGTGGCTGCTTCAGTGTTGCGCAACTGTGGGGTTCACACCATACGCGAGTTTAACGGTTTGCACGAGAAGATTACATGCAAAGACGCGATCAGACGTGGGGCGATACGAATGACGTGATATGGGCGGCGCATATGCCATGAAAAAATGCGTTTTTCGTCTCAAACGCATCTTCGCCCAAGTTGAAAATATTAGAAAACTTTGAATGACACAAAGTTAATCTAGAGCGAGTAACGCGATGCCCTGTGTTTGGTGTGTACGTAGCATAAGAGCAAAAGCTAGTGGATAATAGCAGAAATATGGATTGCTGTAAAACCTCGTCATTGGCAGGGAAGCGTTTTCTGTTAATTGACGAGATAACTTGTCAATGGCGGGGAAAGAGTTAAGTTAATCCAAATTGCACTTTTTACACATAATGCTCTACCACTGAGCTATATAACACAAACTCAAACTGATTTTTCTTTAATTTTTTATTTGTTAACTTCAATTCATTCAAACATGTTAAATGCGAACATTAAATGCACAGTTTCGCATAAAGCGATAACTTTAACTTATGAGAAAAGGTGCATGACAGTGACCCGGAAGCCAGAAGTCTAAGATGGTATGAGGATGAGTAAAAGTTAACTCATTTCCAGGTTAACTATTCTTTTAAACGAGAGAGTATTTTGAAAAGGTAGGAGCAAGATTAAGGAATAAAAACTATAAACAAAGAATAAAACAAGCTGTGAAATCTGCCTGCCACAGCAGCTGTGGTTTGTTTCAGTTCAGCATGATGTAACCACTTAAACTCAATTGGCTGGCTGGTTTTGTTTAACACAGAAACCAAATTTGATGCAAAATTACACTGAATTACGGCATAATTGGACCTTAATCACACATTGACTCGCAAACAAAGCCCAGGTCTGTTTCAATCACGCACACACACCAAAGATTCATCCACTGTGGAAAGTTTGTGTCGTGAGATGCGTCAAACTACAACAACACATTAAAGTTGGGACATGCTTGCCAATATCGTCACCTTATGATTGGATGATAGTACCAATGACATCCCAATTCATTCTTTCTACCAAAGCGATTCACGCGAAATGCTGATTTGAACTAACATCAGTTTTCCCTGGATTTATTTCCATTCTCTTAAGTGTTTTGTTTTTCTCTGGCAAAGAAGAAAAACAGCTGCACTTGACACCCTTCTTGTACACAACAGATAAAGGGGCGTTTTCCATCATACTTCTGCCAATACTCTACACACAACACGCATGAGATGCTGCAAAACAAACATGAGATTGAGAAAAAGAGAGAGAGAGAGATGCATTCAAAGTGACGGTCTCTCTCTCTCTCTCTCTCTCTCTCTCTCTCGCTTCAGTAAGTCACATTTTGCTTAAAGCTGCACACACGGAGTCTCTCTCTCTCTCTTCCTTTCTCTCTCTCAAGCTAAAGTAAACTCAAATGGCATTGCTAATGCTGATAATATGTAGTACTGTGCGAGTACACCGAAGTGTGTTTATAATCTCTTTCCCTGACGATTTGAGGCCGGTCAGTTTTTCTGCCAAGCTGCGGGGGTTTGCTAAAGCGTTCAAAGGGATGTGACACACACCCATCCTGAAACTCAAAAATAATGATCATTCTCTCAAGAATTTTGTGAGATTTTAATAAACTTTTTAGGGTTTAGGTAATAAGACATTCAACCACATTAGTGTACTTACATACATGTTCATGTTGAGGTATTTGTGTAATTACATACCTGTTCATGTTCAGGTATGAGAAAAATGAACTGTACACTGTGTTCCTGGTAAGTTACCACAGATAAAACCGCATGCCCTTCAAAATGATAAAAAAAACTTCCACATCCTGTCTCAGGTCCGGCAAAAACATGTGACTTTGCAGAAAGAGACTGTAGTTTTCCCTTTTTTACTCCAAAGGTATTTTTTATATTGGTAACACTTACATTGGTTAATGCATGAGCTAACATAAACTAACAATATGCAATACTTCGACAGCATTTATTATGTTAATTTAGGCATTTAGTAAAGTTTAAAAAATCGAAACTGTAATGCACAATGAACTAAAATAAACAATTGTATTGGATGCTAAAATAAACTATATTGTTCGTTGTTAGTTCATGTTAACTAGTGGATTTAATACAAATACAACCTTAACGTAAAGTAATACTGTTTCATTTTTCAAATCATGTTTTGTTTTATAAATTGGCAAAAAAATTAATTCAAAATTACAAAAAATAAATAAACAAATAACAAATAAATTACAATTTATTTTATTTATAATTCATAAAAATACATTAAAACCAGTATCAGACGAAGATACAAATTTTGAGGAATAAACAACTGACATTTCACATTGGTAAGTTTGTCTTTTACCGTATAGACCTACAAAATGTAACTTTAACGTCAATAGTAAAATTTTCGTCTAAACGCTAACATTTAGCATTAACTAGCATATAACGCTAACTTGAGTTTTTAGCATTGCAACAACATTGTTATTAATTTAATGTGTCATTTCTACCCAGTCTCATGAAACTACATATCTATAGTTTCATTGGGCGCACTTGCGGTGATGCGATAAGCGTCTGGTCTGAACATAACTTCTGGTTTCTGTTTGTTTAATGGTCTGACTAGTTGCTGAAACTGAACTCTTAAACAAATACCTCGTCAAAAATAACAAATGTTTTGGGTTCCTATGTAATATACTTGTTGTTTATTTTGCTTGTTATATAAATAAACTACTTTTAAAGGACTTTGTTGTTATTTATTCTTCGCAGAGTTTACCGGAAGTTACGTGATGACCACGAAAGCAGCATGTTTATATTGTTACTGCTGAAACCTGCTGAAACCGTCTATAGTCACGTAATTTTTTGATTATTTTTTGCGATACTGTCACAAATTTCCGCATTTTTATGTGATCGTATCATGAATTTCTGTTTATGTGTCATTCTCATGTATTGTTTACTCAACTGTTTTGTCCTATTTTCTTACCATTGTCGCTTTATTTAGGGTCAGATTTGGTGTTTGCATTAGGATGTCATTTTAAGTATTGGTTTATACAATTTTTTCAGATTTTTTTTATATTTTCTGATTTTTAAACCATTGTCACCTGGAGTTAGGGTTAGATGTGGGTTTGTGTAAGGATGTAAGCATTTTATGTAAATCTAACCCTAAACTGAAGCGAAATTAGGACAAAGTTAAGTACGTGACAATGACACGTAAACAGAAATTTGTGACAGTATTACGAAAAAGAACAAAAAACTGACTATAGGTACGTAATTTTGTGAGACTGGACTGGTCATTTAATGTTGGGGTTCGTACATTTTGACTGTAACGTCACAGTCTGTGTAATGTTGGCCGGTTTTCCAAGGTTTACATAAGAAGGAGGAAACAATCTTGTTTGAGGCTCATGATATATCCATATACAATCATCTACGCCTAGATAAAAACAGTTTTACATTCTACGCCTCCTTTAAATTGATCATATTGTAATTATAACTGCTCACTATACAGCTACAATGTCACTTACTGTGGATGACTCATTAATGACTTTTGTTTTTTATTTCCAACTAATGCTTTCCAGACCATCATAAGTCACTCTTGTGTTTCACCAAACCCTCATCGATGTGAGCCAGCTGTATAAGATTACTGCACGGACATATTCAAATCAGCAGATTTCACGAATCAACAACGTTCAAAATAACAAAAAACCAAAAGTCGTTGGCGAATGAATAAGTTTACTGAGTGAGACAGTACGCATTGATCCCATTAAAAGTCAATCTGTCAACACCAACACCAACTAAAAGTACAGTGTGTGACTTCCCTTTACAAATAAAAATACACTTAACATGCAAACCACAAGCCCATTTGTACGATAAAACCCATGAAACATTGCATTAGCAAAGGTAATAAAACACAAATGATAAATTGACAACAAAGTGCACCAGATCATTACTTTAGAGTTCAAAAAGTGAGCTCAGTCTCGCTGAAACAATGTGCTTTGATCCAGAAAGGCCAAACATCCTACAAAATATATGAGATGAAACAGTTTGGGATGGAAACATGGGGTCATAAAAGTCCAAACAGTCCACCAAGTGTTTGTAAGTCAATCGACTGTCCAAATCCATGAACCATATTTTGCATTATTCCTTTATAAAATGTATCGTTCCTATGAGAATGTAAACTGATGGTCAAAAGCATCAAAACCCAGCGTGATCCTAATAGTTTCCAATCCAGTTGCAAAAACAATTTCAGGTTCCTTGATGCTTTCCCCAGTCAAAAAACGCATCACACTATCACACTCCCGTCCAGGACAGCAAACGTCCTGCAGAGTTTACCTCCAACTCTGCAATAAACAAGAAGTTGGTAGATTAAACAAAGGCTAACTTAAGTTGGCTATTACAACTTAAAATAAATAAGGATCTCAGATGCAAAAGCCACTAAGTGCCCCCTCACCATATTAACCGAATGCTCTCTGCACGTATTATACTTTCATCAAATACTTTCGCTTCAAATCTGCTTAATCCTGGCCTCAGGCCATTCAGAAATGCCACTTTGCATTTTTTACATTTTTCCACCTTTACTCACGCTCAAGTTATTGCAAACTTGCATACATTTCTTTGTTCTGCTGAATACAAAGGAAGATATTTTGAAGAATGTTTGGTTACAAAGAAAGTCAGTGGTGCCCCAGATCTGTTTGTTTAACATTTTAAAATAATTTCATTTGTGTTCAGCAGAACAAAGAAATGTATACAGGTTTGGAACAACGTGAGTGTAAGTAAATAATCACAGAATTTTCTTTTTTTGGTGACTATCCCTTTAAGAGTCTGCTAAAAATGTTCATTCACAAGAAAACATGTCAGTCACACTTAAAGAGAGCTCTTCAAATGTTCCCCTATCCCCTAGATATCCTCGTAGATGTAAGAAAATGTTCAAATAATCTTGATCAGCTCGCTCAGATGTGTTTGTTTTGGGTTGGCGCTAAACTCTGGACGGTGGCCCTCCAGGATCGGAGACAAATAGCCCTAGGTTAGTGTTTGCTCAAGTCTGATTCATTTCACACTCAGTGAGTTTCAAAGCAGATTTTGTACATGCTTTTTGAACCCTAAACATGTGTCAGTACTCGACATCTCTGAACCAGATAGTTGGAAACAAGAGAGCCAACCAACACAATGGGGCTTTTCAGGACCCATCGCTGTTTAGAGACAAAAGCCAAAAAGACCAACAATGTGACAGGCAGTCGCACAACGCAAAGACGCAAAGAAAGATTCTCTCATCGCCGATGTGATGCAACATGGCAGTGGACAAAAGCATTAAACGAATGAAACGAAACTCAAAACCTGTTCGTTTGCTTGTTAACGCCAGTTGAGGTAAAAGTTGAACAGTTAATGTGCGTGTGTAAGTTTTATGTGCTATTTATTTTAAGTCAAACCCTGCTCATAAACATCGGTGCGAACGCTTGGAAATCATCTTTGCTATTATCACAAACAAACTTTTATCATCAAATGTGTCTTCTGATTTCTTAATGTAAACAACTGCTGAAACAATCTAGAAATATCTTCATTGAAAGTTTGTGGGTAGTGTCTCCAGGTGTGTTAAAATCCCTAACTGAAGTATGTTAACTAGTACAAGTGATGCTAGCCTTACCTCTCTGTACATTAAGAAGGACGAACGTCTTTCGTATAGGTAAATTTAACGCTATGTTTAGTCGCATTGCGTCCACCGGAGGCATCTACAGCCACCACGTGCACAAAGAAACGACCTATTCTGTTTGCTAACAGTGGTGATCTCTTTCTCTCACCCTTTTTATCTCTCTAAGGAGTCTCCTTCGCTAGTTAAGAGCCAGAGCGTGCCAACAGGGCATTTCAGCACCGTCTAGAGAGACAGTAATAGACACCACTGGTACAAAACAACACACACACAGACACATTCGGCGGATGGCACTGAAACCCAGGCTATCTTCACTGCTGGCACACGTCGCCGATAACCTTACAAGGGGAGAACAGCCTGGAAGAAACGTACGGTATTTGGACAGATAACAACGTAGTGCAATGGTGCGGCACACCAAAGCCGTAAAAGTGTACAAAAATCGTTAACTATCACAAACGTGTGACGTTTTAAGAATGCAGGCTCGTTTTAAAATAAAAAAAAATTAAATATTTTTTGATACTTTTTTGCTTCAGTGTGTCGGTCATGTTTTATATTCTTCTGATATTAACATGCATTAACAATGCAAATTTAAAAAGTTTGATTTTTGCACTTTCGCAAAAACAATAAAGTCGGTCTAGCTTAAACAAATCTTTCACTTTAAATAAAAAAGTTCAACACAACATTAGGTTTCGTTAATATTTGTCCATATAAGAAAAAATATTATTTAACGTTACAGAAAAGTATTCGTTTACAGAATTACTTTAATAAAACATTTATTTTACGTTACATTGACTTTATTAAAGATATTACGAATTTATTCTCGTTACATTGACTTTATTCTCAAATATTACGAAATTATTCTTGTTACATTTACTTTATTCCAAAATATTACGACTTTATTCTCGTTACATTGACTTTATTCTCAAAATATTACGACTTTATTCTCGTTACATTGACTTTATTCTCAAAATATTACGACTTTATTCTCGTAACATTGACTTTATTCTCAAAATATTACCAATTTATTCTCGTTACATTGACTTTATTCTCAAAATATTACGAATTTATTCTCGTTACATTTACTTTATACTCAAAATATTACGACTTTATTCTCGTTACATTGACTTTATTCTCAAAATATTACGACTTTATTCTCGTTACATTGACTTAATTCTCAAAATATTACCAATTTATTCTCGTTACATTTACTTTATACTCAAAATATTATGACTTTATTCTCGTTATATTGACTTTATTCTCAAAATATTACGACTTAATTCTTGTTATTGACTTTTTTCGAAATATTACGACTTTATTCTCGTTACATTGAATTTATTCTCAAAATATTACAACTTTATTCTCATTATATTGACTTTATTCTCAAAATATTACACCTTTATTCTTGTTATATTGACTTTATTCTCAAAATATTACAACTTTATTCTTCTTATATTGACTTTATTCTCAAAATATTATGACTTTATTCTCGTTACACTGACTTTATTCTCAAAATATTACGACTTTATTCTTGTTATTGACTTTTTTCGAAATATTACGACTTTATTCTCATTACATTGAATTTATTCTCAAAATATTACAACTTTATTATCATTATATTGACTTTATTCTCAAAATATTACGACTTTATTCTTGTTATATTGACTTTATTCTCAAAATATTACAACTTTATTATCATTATATTGACTTTATTCTCAAAATATTACGACTTTATTCTTGTTATATTGACTTTATTCTCAAAATATAACAACTTTAGTCTTCTTATATTGACTTTATTTTCTAAATAGTACAACTTTATTCTCGTTATATTGACTTTATTCTCAAAATATTATGACTTTATTCTCGTTACACCGACTTTATTCTCAAATTTTTGACTTTATTCTCAAGATGTTAGGACTTTATTCTCGTTATATTGACTTTATTCTCAAAATATTACGACTTTATTCCTGTTTCATTGACTTTATTCTCAAAATATTAAGAGTTTATTCTTGTTTTATTGGCTTACTCTTAAAATATTATGACTTTATTATTTTTTGAATTTCACTTATTTAGACATTTTTCTCAAAAAAATATTAGTTAAATCTTGCATTATAGGGATTTTAATCCAGAGATGGGGCGGCACAGTGGTTTAGTGGGTAAAACTGTTGCCTTACACAGCAAGAAGGTCCCCGGCTAGGTCAGGTGGTCTTTCTGCTTGGAGTTTAAATGTTCTCACTGTGTCAGCATAGGTTTAATCTGGGTACTCCGGTTTCCTCCCACAGGCCAAAAACAAGCAAGTTAGGTGAATTGGAGATGCCAAATTGCCTCCCCCAACCTGTGTATGGATTAACCAGTTCTTGCCATGAATTAGGGCTGCACGATTCGGAGAAAAAATCTAATTGCGATTTTTCTGATAAAAATTGCGATTCGCGATTTAAAGTGCGATTCATTAGTATATAATAAAAGAGCTACATCCAGGCTTGTTGTGGTGGTTTTAATAGCACCAAAGAAAGATGCTGTGCTACTGTTTATTTAAAACCTCTTAAACATTGTACCAAGTTGTCTGCAGGACTTTGCTCTTCTGCAGACAAACTTTTTTTTTTATCTAAGAACATTAAAATACAATTTAACAAAAATTTATTGAAAGTTTTATTTAAAATAACATATAGGCCAATGTATTTTGGCTGTCACTACAACAATGCTTCTGACAAGCAAATGTTTAGTTTTTTCTTTTAATCATAAGACTATACTCATCTTGTTTTACTTTTCAGGCATCTGTAATAAATGTAAATATATTAGTTATTAGAATCTATGATTTAACATAAGCAAAAAATACAAATAAAACACTGCACAGTCCTCACTGTACGATTTTAAATGTGGAGCTGCAGAAGCTTGTACAGTTAAGATTAAGGAGTGATTTTAATTTTTGGTGTGTAATAAACATTTCTGACACAGAAAGCACCAGGTTACTGTCTGTCACTTTAAGACACAAGACAGCTTTAAAACTGCTCTGCTTCAATATACTGATAAACATCCAGCTGTTTATGTTCACTTAGACAAGAAAGAAAACTTAAGTTTAGTGATCACGCGTGTGCTGACTGCTCTCTGTGTGCGCGCTTCATGAACCCTCGTGCCTGTAAATATTCAAAGTGGTGCAGATGTGCGGGTGCAAGAAAGTATAATGTACCTCTTTCGTCTGCTGTGTTCCGGGCTATAAACCTGCTTATAGTCTGATGAGGCGCTTGTCATTGTTTGCGATGCATGACGAGAAACGGACGTATATACACACCTTTCTTTAAGTCCAACATTACACAAAAGGGAAATGTTTTCGCGCATTTCTGTCCTTTCATTTGCCGGTTAATGAGTTATAATGGGTTTTTAAAATGACTGAATCCAAAACCTGCCAACTTCATGACATTCCGCGTTGTGCAGTTAATTCCATTTGTATGCATTTCGCGATTCTGTTGGTGTTTTCCGCATCGCGGAAATCATATGGCCGTACACTTTGTTGAGGAGTTGAACTGCTGCTCGCTCATGTTTTCCTAATGGTGTTATCTGACGTGTAGTCAGCACCTCAGTGTTAATGCACTCTATTGGTTTAAACTGCATCAAACGTAAAATGCGCATGAAGCGAACTGTCAAAAACTGCGTACTAGATGATTGTTATATTTGATAGTTTTGAATCGAAAAAATCGCAGCTCTTGCGATTCGAAAATCGCATCCATTCACATCGCGATTTCGGTTCAAAAACGATTAATCGTGCAGCCCTACCATGAATATAGCCATAGATGATGGAGAATAAAGAACAAATCTGTAGATGTTTTTATTTTTATTTTAGCTTAGCCCTAATCCTTCTTGATAAAAAAATAACAGAGGTTAAGGACTAAACAAAACCTCTTTATGAAGCTTAGCTGACGCATTCTGTTGACAATCTGAAAATCTGTTTTCTGGTCTCCTCTGAGTTGGAAATAAGTTTCTTGTGCTATTAAAAAAGATAAATCTGTTGACGCAGATGTGAATGGACACCAATCCACATCTAATGTAATATGAAATAATCAATCACAGAGGGTTTGTTTCATCCTCACTGCACAAAAGACACTTATGGAATATTTGGAAACAAATAAGAGGATTTTAGTAAATAACAGACCCCTTAATGTAGCTGGTTGGGGTTTCTTTAATTTATAAGAAAAATGCATGACACCCTATTAATGTATGAAGTTAGCCAAATTGCCCTAGGTATATACTTTAGTTTTTTCTGACTTATATTTAGACATGTTTACAAAAAAAACCACATAGCTAACATGTAAAAAGAACCCCGTTACATTCATGCAGATTATTTAAAACAAAATCGTTTTGGTATGTGAACTCCGAAACAAACCGTCCTTGCCTTTCTTCAAAATGGTAAAATAACAAATAGTTTAATGTATCTTTTAAAAGGAACATAAAAAGAAAATGTGTTTGTGTGTGGGCACAGCGGTTCATACATTCAGTTGCTATTTCAGTTCTAACTTGACCACAATGGGGCTTTGTTCAGGCCTGCAGAACGTATTACTTGCATTTGTCATTGTGTTGATGAACTATAAAGAGGTGTTTGATAGCTCTGAGCTGCAAAATCTTTCTTTCTTGTCTTCACTGGCTTGCAGGCATGCTCCGTCAGTTCTCGAGGAATAATAGCCACTTACATTTGAAAACACTGATACGAGCTCCATGAGAACAAGCATGTCTCTTTAAAAGATCTCGTCTGTCTCGCAAACATGATGAAAGGAAGCAAAACCACACTAGATTTCTAAGAATTTGATGAAACGTCTAACTCTGAATAAGTTATAGCAATGGTGATGCGAGCCTTGAGTATGTGACAAATTATCGCAAAATTGATGCGAAAACTTTCTAAATTCTATTTATACTTTCTATTCAATATATATATATATATATATATATATATATATATATATATATATATATATATATATATATATATATAAATTCAATTTATATATTCGTCAAGTCTGTGTCGAGACTTCGTCAAGTCTGTCGACACAGCTTCGTCAAGTCTGTCGACACAGCTTCGTCAAGTCTGTGTCGAGACTTCGTCAAGTCTGTCGACACAGCTTTGTCAAGTCTGTGTCGAGACTTCGTCAAGTCTGTCGACACAGCTTCGTCAAGTCTGTGTCTAGGTTTCGTCAAGTCTGTCGACACAACTTCTTCAAGTCTGTGTCGAGGTTTCGTCAAGTCTGTCGACACAACTTCGTCAAGTCTGTGTCAAGGTTTCGTCAAGTCTGTCGACACAACTTCGTCAAGTCTGTGTCGAGGTTTCGACAAGTCTGTCGACACAACTTCGTCAAGTTTGTGTCTAGGTTTCGCCAAGTCTGTCGACACAACTTCGTCAGGTCTGTGTCGAGGTTTCGTCAAGTCTGTCGACACAACTTTGTCAAGTCTGTGTCGAGGTGTCGTCAAGTCTGTCGACACAACTTCGTCAGGTCTGTTTCGAGGTTTCGCCAAGTCTGTCGACACAACTTCGTCAAGTCTTTATCGAGGTTTCGTCAAGCCTGTTGGAACAACTTCGTCAAGTCTGTGTCGAGGTTTCGTCAAGTCTGTCGACACAACTTCGACAAGTCTGTGTTGAGGTTTTGGTCTAGTCTGTCGACACAACTTCGTCAAGTCTGTGTAGAGGTTTCGCCAAGTCTGTCAACACAACTTTGTCAAGTATTTACATACAATCGTATATAAATACACAATTAAGTTCGCAAATCAATAAAAATATATTTAATATGCATATCCCAATATGCACATTTGCGATTTTTATGAATTTAAGTTCGAAAAAACAATTAACATTATAAGAAAATATATTTTTAAAACTTAAATTATATAACCAACATACATGTTTCAAGAGAAAGCATCACTCCCTGTTTCATCATTCGAGAGTCAAATTAAATTGTTAAACTTTAACCTTTGACTATGCATAACTGTTTGATATATTAAAATCGTTCAGTTAGGCAAACTATTGCGATACGCATATTGCAATTTGTACAACTGCGACCCTGGACCACAAAGCCCACACAGTTGCAAAGGTATATTTGTAGAAAAAGCCAAAAAGACATTGCATGGGTCAAAATTATAAATTTTTCGATTATCCACCCTGACGACAGGTTTTGTGGTCCAGGGTCAAATATATCTTGCAGCCCTAACATAAGCACCGCTTATAATGACCAAAACAGCCAAAATATGACACCAAACCACAAATCTTGGCTTCTTGGCTCAAGGTGTCTTATGAATCAAATTAGCTCGGTTTAATAAGGGTTTAAGCTGTAAACAAAGGAATCTGTTTGCAGACTTGGCTGCTAAGATTGTCAGCGCAGCGGGTTTGTCAAAGAAGCAGTGAGGGATAGTGAGCTAGTCATCTTTACTCGCTGTCAAGCGTCGGATGACTCAATGGGGGTTTGGCCTATATAAAGCACGGTGAGTCAGAGATGGTTATTGCAAACACACACACACACACACACACACACAAACATGTTGAGCAATAGGGCAATCACACATGCTCAACTTTAGATTAAATACAAGGGTGGTACCATGGCATTTAAAGCTTTTACCATAGTAGCATCCAAATAACTATAGTATTATTGTGGAACATATTAAAAAATACTATACTATCGTTTAGAAAGTGCTTTCAAAAAAATGTACTGTGGTCATATGATAATGGTAATATCATGGTGCATACCATTGTACTACAATTTATTTTGTACTTGTAGTAAAAAATGTCAAATAACACATGGTAATACAGTACCACAATATTGTTATGCAAGTGAAGAGCACACACATCATCTGGACAAAGAGCCTTCCAGATGGCACACGCTAACCTCTTCCTGCCAAGTTAAACTGTGTTTTGTGACTAATTCAAACTCACTATATTAACTTTCGGCTCCACTTGCCAACTTTCTACAGCTTGAAACAACATTACATAAACAGATCGATAAACATGGATGTAAAATCTTTCAAGACAACATTTTAAAACGGATCCCATATACTTTCATCAAATATGGCTTCATAAACACCTCCACCTAATTTTCTGATAAGCGTGTGGAAAACATTATTCAAAGATAAAATCGAAAGCTAACGTTGTAAAACCTGATTAATAAAGTTAAGTTTTGTCATAAAGTAATTCTACTCAAAAACACATTGCATTAAATGCGTTATGAATGCAGATTTCCCCAGTGTTTAAGCGTGAAGAAACAGCGGCCTGTTTAAAGCGAATACTTGCCACTTAAACTACAAATAGTTCATTTTCTCCCATGCCTGTTAATCTTCTCAGACTTGAAGGAAAATCAATGGAAAGCAATAAAGAGGGCAGGGACTGTGGATAAAAACGGTGTGTGTAGGCTTTGCTAGAGTGTTTTTGTGTGTGTAAAGATTGCTGTGTTTACTCTGGGGTCTGTGAAGGATCGTGGACTTTGGAAGGTTAACAGTGAGTGAGTTATTTAAAGGTGCATTATGTAATTTTTAGGAGTCATAAAATTTTTTTTTTACAGAAATGCAATATAATATACATAACTAGATACCTTACATAGTGAACTGTTTCATTTTATTACCTTAGAATGAACCGTTTTTATCTACATAAAACGGGGGTCACCTTACACAGAAGTCGCCATTTTGGCCACCATGTTTTTACAGTAGCCCTAAATGGGCAAACTGCTCTACGGAGTGCCTTTGTCACTACATTGTCTCAACGGTGACGTGTTTGTCCTGTGGCGGCTACCGTAGCTTCTCTATGCGTTTCGAATGGGAGGGGTGAGCTTTGGACTGAGCCGTTGGTTGCTATTCACAATCTCACTGCTAGTCGCCGATAAAAGTGTACACAGTGGACATTAAATGCAGGGTTCACACCAGATGCGTTAGAGGCGGCAACACGAGTGATTTACATGATGAGTCAATGCAAAGACGGTGGTGGATGGTGCGTTTCGCACGAATTGAGCGTTGCCGCGGGAAACGCGCGAGTTGAAAAATCTGAACTTTGGCGGATTTCCGCGCTGCATTAACCAATCACGACCTTGCTGTAGTAGTGATGTGATTCCAGGAAGCGAGCAGAGTCTCAGCAGAGCCCCTCCCATGGGGCTCCCATGATGCGAATTTCCGCGTGAATGTCTCGAATGACTACACTTTCACAAGCGGCATTCACGCGCGAATGTAGCGCGTAAACTCAAAATGTTCAAGCGTCCAACTACGCGGAATAGCGTGTTTTTGCCGCCTCTACCGCAGCTGATGTGAATGCACCATTCGTGTTTAAGCAGCCCGATTTGCTGAACGTAACTACTAAGTACTACTTCATATTTAAGATAAATAAAAATACACTTGAAATGTTAAAATACGGTTCATTTCAATTTATATGTTCCAACCTGGATCACAAAAAAAGAGTAGGGCGTGTATGTACCTGCCACATTGACTTTCTCAGGGTTGACGGGAATGGGTCCGGGTGTCGAGGTCCCGTTGGTCAGGTTGCTGATGGTCCCGTTGTAGATGACGTTGTCCACTTTTGACTCCAGCTTTGATAGTCTTTGCATTATATTATCCAATAAAACAGCCAAAGTTTTCTTCAGATCTACATAAAAGAGAAGACATACGATCAGATGATATTAAAGATTATTAACAAAATTGTACCAAATTAAATTAAAAATCAGTATTAAAAAAGAAGCAAAGAGTGAAGAGAGAGATATATAGAGAGGAATGTGTTTTATTATACTAATGTATCGTGATTAATTGTGCATTTGGTTTTATTATTGCTTAAAAGAGGAATCTCAGGTGTCTCTGACATTCTGCTCTTCAGATATCAATTTCCAACTTTAATGTTTTATCTATTTTAAGATAATTTATATAGCCTCTATATCTCTAACCAAACTCTTTCTAACAAAACGGTCCAAATCCCAATGGATTTTCTCTGAATATGATAGATGACAGATGGGTTGAGTGGTTATAATCCATATTTCTGTTTCACATGTGCTGTTTTTCATGATGATGACGACAACGTGACATCATCACACACCAATGGCCTAATCCCTGAGAAATGAGAACAATCCTCAGGGCAGACAACGGTCCCTCAGACTCGCCGGTGTGCACGAGATTAACGTTTTCATTTTCAGGAAACAAGGCTATCTCTTACATAAGCTAAGTGAAAGTGACGTTAAATCATTTTGGTTTGAAAAAACTAAAAACATCAATGATATTAATGAGGTCATATCGTAGGATGTTAAAATGAAATTAAAATTAAAAATTGTAATTTGATTTGTAATATTGTGTTTTTTTTTAAATTGCTCTTTTTACAAATCTGTGAGCTTTATTATTATTTTTTAAATCCATGTGCCCTCATAAAGTTTAATTAAAAACACAAATCTCCACCCCTTCTCGAAACGATCTTTCTTTACTTCCACTCGTATGGTATGGCAAGTGGGCGGAGTCCGGACAAAATTGCAGCGATTAGCAAATAGCAACATGACCCAACTTCAAATGATCCAACCAAGATTGACAAATTCATGTCCAGCCCTACCTTTATTCCTTACAGAATAAAGCCGTTTCACTCGGATATACTTCACAGTGGGGAAAATTAAACAATTGCTACTTACGTTTCGCGGCGACTAACTATTTTTTTAACGGAAAAACGCACACCCATACCACTCAACGCCTACCAAAAACATCTTGTTTCGTAATCACAGTATTTTTGTTAAAATCACTTTACAGGTTAATCAAAGGGCTGGAGAACAATAGTAAAAAGATGGTACTGATGATATTGATATTATTTTTTTGCAAGAAACTTACATTATAGGAATTCAGGAGTGCTTAATTCTTAGAAATGTTTTTTAAGGCTCGTACCGCAATCAAAAGAATTCAACTTGAGGCATATTTTGCTGCGGGTAAAAATATTGATATACTTTCAAAAGACAATAGTAAGACTGACATACAGAAAGGCTCACCGAGACAAACCCAGACCTGTAAGACTAGACCTGAGAAATTCAAGGTAGGACATGTGTTTTTACACCGACTAATACCACACTGAGTTACAACATTTATTGATTTAATAATTGAATAAAGTGTCTCTCCCTTACCGAACCTGTTTGTCTATCTTGCCTGTTAAATGCAAATACACTGACTGCATGCGCTTCCTGAAGCTTCCATAAGTGACACTAATTGAAAGAGCAGGATCGGATGGAAAAGTGAGATACTGTAAGGAATTACAGTAACCAAAAAAGCCACAGCTTTAGTTTACAAGAAAATCATAATGAAATATGAAAATTAGTAGGCACTATTAAGGTGCGTTAACGCTAAAGACAGTAACTATAAAGATAGAAAAAATTTTTTTATTTACGAGTACAAAACCACAATTTAATAAAATGATATGGTTGGAATCACGTTCAGAGTGATTTTTATTCAAATGATGAACAATAAAATGTTGACAGCCAATCAAAATCCACTCAAATTTAAAAGGGCCACCACAGTGAAATTGCAGTGCATATAAGCTTCGAATTAACGTAACTTTATCATCCGTTGGTGTGGTATTTATAATTATATCGTTCTTAGTATTAACAAACCTAGAAAAACAGATGCAAACTGAACACAAAAGATAACTACAGATTATAGGCTAGGACTGAACGATAATAAAAAATTTCTTAATTGCTGATTATTCGTTTTGATATTGTAATTACGATTATTCGTTTTAACATTGAAAACCAAACATTTTTGAAACAATTAAAACTTTCTATACATCCAAAACTAAATAATATAATCAAAAATTATTATTGGAGTTACGTTGTTAGTAAAACAATTCAAAACAAATGGATAAAAAAAACACGTCAACTTATCAATTTAAAATCTCTAATTCACCACTATATTTGGTGCCCACACCAAAAATTAGCACAAATGGATAGCTGTAATTGAGGGGTTTGGCGATTATATAATTGATCCATACGTTATTGTAATCCCGATTTGTTTTTGTGCAGCCCTATTATAAACTACATAAAGCAATAAAATTAAATAAACACAATACTATTACAATAGTTTAAGTAGAAATCCTTTACTTAGAGATTCACATGCACAGCGAACTATGGATTCATACTTTAGATTTATTTACAATTTTGTATAGTTTAAAAAAATTTTTTAAACAAACTACAGAATCAGCCAGCTCCAGATTCCAGCAAACTGGAGACCAAACTACAAAACAACAGACTATAACGGCTATAAACTCATGCACTAAGACCTCTGATAACAAGTCAATGCTTTACTACTGGAGACCAGTCTTGAGAGAAACAGTCTCCATCACTTTAACTAAGTGATGAGGTGATTGAATTAGATAAAGCCAGGGTGAAACAGATCTCTCATATTACGATAAATCATGAATGATGCAAGACTCCTCATTGGCTAAGAGCCGAGCCACCTAACATTAACAATGGGAAACGAGCAAGTGCTTACTCGACAGACACGTCGGTCACTCACAGACTGTTGAGGAAGTGTTAAAAGAGCACTCACCAAATGAAAGGATGTGTACTGAAATAAATATATAAAATAGTCATAAATAGAAATTTGGTTGACACTGCTTATACTTAGGGCTGCGCAATATAGCAAAACATTACAGTATATGTGAGATGTGCTAAATTTATTTTATGTGTCTATCAAATGCGTGTTGCACGCTTAGACTGTCCAAATAAGACCAATCAGAAGGGGGCTTACTAAAAACCATCAAGTAGGTCTTATATTGTTATACTTTTGGCTAGATCGCGGGCGCAAAAGTGAACCTAACCTAAATATGGCAGGAGTAGAGACGAGTTAATAAGTATTACATGTTTATTTCAGTATTATAGATACATATCTAAATGATTTTTAAAAATAGCTAATAAAAATAGCATTATATGATATATCGCAAAAATACCGTTTTCGCAACGGCCAACATTAGAATCGCATATTGCATAGTTGATCACACAAAATTTTGCATATCGTGCAAAATTTGGGGGTGTAAATGATGGGTACCACGATGCTGAAATGTAGTTGCTATTAAAGTCTTCTGAGTTTTTTTGTTTCAGATCACTAAATCGACACATCCTTCGATCTATGGGATTTTTTTCTCCTTCACCATAAAATAACAGCACACCCCTTCGCAACAAACTGCATTAATATTTTTCCGATTTTAAAATTCCAACCATTTAAGACAGGCAGTTAGTTTTATGAACCCTAATAAAGACTGGGTACGTTTATTGTCTTCTAATTTACCAAAGGGGAAACATAAATCGATATGTGATGACAAGACTTTGAAGAATGTTAGCAAGAAAAAAAAAATATTATTATATAACCTCGGAACCCAAAGCAACAATAATGCTTTACTTCTTTAAACACCTGTGCTAATATTTGCTTGGATGTACAAACAGGCGTCTGTGATTTAACATTTACCATACTACATTGTAAAATAAATCTTTGGTGTCCCCAGAGTACTTATGGGAATTTTTAGCTCATAATACCATATAGATAATTTATTATATCGTGAAAAATATTTGCACTAAATGTGAGTGCCGTGGTTGGATAGTGCAGATTAAGGGGTGGTATTATCCCCTTCTGACATCACAAGGGGAGCTAATTTTCAATGACCTATTTTTCATATGCTTGCAGAGAATGGTTTACCAAAACTAAGTTATTGGGGTGTTATTTTTTTGTCACATTTTCTAGGTTAGGGTGGGGACCAAATTATAGCACCAAACATGGAAAAAGTCAAATTTTCATGATATGTCCTCTTTAAAATGTAAGTTTTTTGGTATTTTAATTTATACATGGAAGTTGAAAAAAAGAAAAAATTTTGGGTTCAAAAATATATTTCACTTTTTACAGTGTATATAACACAATATAATAACCTGTAAAAGCTTAGGTTTAAATTAGCAGTAGCTTTGACCCACCGCTGTGTTCATCCTTCCATGATAATGTTACCTCTAACAGCCCACGACTACATCCTACACTGACATTTAACCTGCGGGAGCATGGCATTAAGGTCACATGTCTCGCCTCGAGAAACCCGAAAGCCACTGTCTCTCGCCTCCACACAACTCCCGCAGGTTGATTTACCTACGAACGGCAAAATAAAGCCACAAAGTGAGTTTGCTTATATGTCACCTCTTAAAGAAGCCATTTAAGGTATTTGCTGGTAACCGTGTGGTGCGTGTATTTTTCTTCTGCGGATCAATATTCGCCGTAATGAGGCTTCTCGCCCAACAGAGCTCCTCTATTAGAGCCACAAATAACTTATCGATGGCTTTGAGTCGAGAGAAAGCTGAAACTGAAACCGTCGTGGGTTTCTTCTCTTCTTTAAACATTGCCTGTCATGGTTTTATCCTGCTTGGGTCTGCAAATGTTGCGTGAGCTAAATATAGGTTTAATATAAGTTTACGGTATCGTTCCGCCGTTCTGTGGTGCAGGGAAGAAAAACTGAACAGGGAGAGCTGTGATGTGACCGGCCGCAATGCTGCAGCAATGACGATTTATGCATTTGATATGGAAAGCTGCTGCAATGTGACTATTGGATGCAAATTTCATGCAAACCTCTAGGTTGTCGCTCTCGGGCAGCTGACTTGGTTTCTTGTACTTCTGATCTTTAAACAAATTGTTAATAAATATAAATTAAGGTTAAACATTAATGTAAATTAGAAAAAAATATGGCACTAACAAGGCAACTATGGGTTCGAACCCTAGTGGCCATAACAATAAATGTGCAACCAGTGTTGCAATATAACGACAACCAGTGTTGTAGTCGAGACCATCTAAACCGAGACCAAGAAAAGACCAAGACCGGACGGTGTCAAGAAAAAGAGAAGAGCAAGACCAAACGGTGTTGAGACAAAGACAAGACCAAGACTTTAAGGGGCCAAGACCAAAGATAGTCAAGGCCGAGACTTGACCAAGACCTTAAAAAATGGATGGAAAAGTTATTCATGGATTTCTTTTTGGAAAAACCCCTATTTATCTCTTGCTGGCACAACAGTAAAATGTCTTTTAAAGCCAGAAGTTTTCCATACAATCACATAAATGATATTAACAAGGGATGCTATACAATTAATCGCGATTAATCGTTAGCAGAATAAAAGTTTTTGTTTACATCACATATGTGTGTAAACTGTGTATAATAAATATGTATATATATAAATATGAACACATTCATGTATAATTTTAAGAAAAAAAAATGTATATATTAAGTATTTATATTTATATATAATATAAATAATACATAAATATACAAATGTATATACACATGTAAACATTTCTAAAACTTTACATGCATGTGTGCACATTTATTTATACAAAGTTATTATACACAGTTCACACACACACATATATGATGTAAACAAAAACTTTTATTCTGCTAACGATTAATCGCGATTAATTGTTTAGCATCCCTACAATGCACCAGTAATTTAGTGTACTTCCCGCAGTTGTGGTCTTGACCGGTCTTAAGTAAAATCTTAAGACCACCAAGTCTGAGACTGAGACCAAAGACAGTCGAGACATTAAAAAATGGTCTTGAGTATGGCCTTAAGACCAAGACCGCTCTCAAGTACTACAACACTACAACCCAGCATCACGAAATTATGTACCTATAGTCACGTAAATTTGTGAGTCTTTTCCGTGATACCGACACGTTTTTCCGCCTTTTTAGCGCCAAACCTTTCCTATATCCTAACTCCAACTCTAAACCTAAACACAAACCGAAAAAAACAAAAAGCAAAGAAAGAGACTCACCGTAAGCCGTCATGGTGCCCACGTAGGGCCCGTCCATCACGCTCTGGTTCTCTTCTGCGAGAGCTTTGATGTATCGCTTGCTCAGGTCCAAAATCTGTGACCGCAGCTGGGCGCTGCTCTCGTGCGTCGCCCTCTGCTGGATGGTGAAATGAAGCAGCATCATCCCCCATATGAAGCCGAAACTCACCAGGAAGAAACCCAGCTTTTGGGAGGACAGCTTCCACAGATACACAGAACCCATGGCGAGGGAGTTCGTTCGTGGGAAGGCCTACGGTTCAGGACGGGTTCGACATCACGGTGGCGTCAACTGGGGAGAGGATATAAGCGGAGGGATCTGGCTTTTCTTCTTTACGTCTATTTCTCGTTGTAGCCCATCCCTTCGAGCTCTTGATCACACCAGAGATACGCCCACCAAATATGCCATAGCGGTGAAGACGCTGAAAAAGTCAATATAAGTCAAAGTTAAAATGGAGATACAGAACATAATGATCATACAAAATTCCAAAAATATCAGGTTGTAAAGCCACATATTAATCACATATTTACAAATGAGTCATTCAGCTTTAATGGACTGTTAGGGATTGGCACATATTTCTTCTGGCTGGGTGTGTTTCGTGAAGGGAAGCTGACAGAGATTAACATTTTGAAGACTTACGGTGAACACCAGAACGAACAGTACTGATACTAAAACGTGACGCGTAAGCTGCAGATCACTGATTGGTCAGAATCGACACTACCAGCGTCATCGCTAAACGCAAATTAGCTTAGCCACATGCGGCATCACTTGTGCTTTACTGTACAAATTTCCAACCTCCCTTTTAGCGATGAAAAACATCCACGTCGCGGATTAAGAACCCCATTTCATGGATATGCTCAGTTGCTCCTGAGCGTTTGTTTATTGCGCGTTTACGATGATGTAACGGCAGTAGAGCCAGCGCAACTGTAACGGTACATTCACACTGGGCGAAAGCGTTAACGCTTGAAACAGTGGCCGCAACACATGCTCCATTCTTGCATTAACGTAATTGGCTGGATCGCACTAGGTTATTTGCATAAGGCAATCAACGTACGCCTTGGCACTAGAAAAGTTAAGAAATGTTCAACTTCTGCCACGAGCAACGGCAGTGACGTGACGTTGAAGGATCCACAATTCAGTTCGACAACGCATGACCATTAAAAGTAAATGCACCATGTTGGAGACCACTGGTCTATACAGTATATTTGAAAAGACACAAAAGTGTGGATGAATAATGCCACAATTCTGGGGAGAGCTGTTTCTTTAAATTGCTATTACTCAATCCTAATCCAGAACTATTTGAACCCTGTCGACATCCCATGATATTACTCATAGACCTTCTTTAAACATGTGTTGCTTAGCAGCGTAACATCATATGACCACCGTTCTTCACCATAAACGGGTAATCTTTCAAGATGAGAAGAGCTTGCGTTTCAATGAGTGGATTGAGCTCTAGTTGAGGGAAAAAATCTGTAGCTTACCTCCACTGAAAGATTCAAAGAGAATGAAAAGCAAATATTTATTTTAGGTAAACACATATACGCCTGTTTGCATTCAGCCACAGATTTAAATACCGCGAGTGGGCATGTGTGACTTGATGTCTAAAGGTTAAATATACATCAAACCATTAACTGTTGAAAAGAGTGAAGGTGACAATAATGACACTATATTCCCTGTATGAATCAGTTCGATTATATCTGACCTTTGACTCTTAAAGGAAATGTTTACTGGAAAAGTAAACTTCCTAGTCCAAATGACTCCAGTGGGTATGTCTTCTGATGTGAAATGATACGTTTGAGAGAGATTTTTATTTTTATATTTCGAGAATATTTAGCTATATTAAAATCAAGTGATACATTCAAACAAGGCGGCATAAAGCTTCACGAAATGTAATAAAAAAATCGAAATGTGATCATTTGGTTAAAGAAAAATTAGATACGATATGCAACACAAATTTATTATTTATTCATTTTCTTAATCGTAATATAACCAACATACATTTTGCATTAATTCTGGGAAAAATAAAACATCACTTTCTTTGTCTCTCCAGCCAACTATAAAAAAATTCACATTGTTAATATCATTTGTTGATATGAATTGCAAAATCCGCACTTTGCGCTATTTTTGTGCTTTCAATATATCTTTAAAGTCGATAACTTCAAATACATTTGGTTTTCGCACATCTCGTGATGACTAATTTTTAATTTATGATGATAAATTATTTGTTTGTGCTGTATATGGGAAGTCATATACATTTATGATGGCATGAGAGTAGTCTCAGCCTCAGATGTCACGACCACAGAATGTTGGCTAAACTTCTGATGTTTATTGTACACTTTCCTGGAAACCCTGTGGGAATGTCAAAGTCGTCTTTTGATTTGTTGAAATAAACCGGATTTCCAGGAGACGCGAGTCGGTCCCTGGAAAACAAAGCTCTTGTTCCATTGAGGAAGAGAATCAGTCGTGTTCACGTGGATAATAATGACCAGTTATCATGATCAGCTAAACATTGGATTCTCAAAAATGCAAAGTTTGCGGCACAAACTCTCTAAAAGACTTCCAAGAGTTTTGCTTGAGGCAGTTGATGGAGTCAAAAAGTTCAGATTTGGGTGAATTATTCCTTTAAAGGAAAACAACACCGTTTTTCAATATTTTTGTTTTTTATTTCCTCAACTTAGACAAATGAATATATCGCTATCTTTACTCAATGCTTGCACTTAAATTTTGTACAGCGCGTTGTGAACATGTTAGCATTTAGCCTAGCCCCATTCATTCCTTAGGATCCAAACAGGGATGAATTTAGAAGCCACCAAACACTTCCATGTTTTCTCTATTTAAAGACTGTTACACGAGAAAGTATGGTACAAAATAAAACGTGGCGATTTTTTAAGCGGATAAAAAATGAGAACTATATTGTATAGCAGAAGAGCACTTAGCACTTCAACCTCGGGCACATTAACATCATCATTCCTGACTACTCCCCCTCTCGCTCAAACTTCCGTCAATATTACTGCGCCCGAGGCTAAATGCTAACACATTCACGACGTGATGTACAAAGATTTAGTGTACGCATTGAAAAAGATAGGTATGTATTAATCCGTCTAAGTTGAGGTAAAAACATTGTAAAATATTGAAAAACGGGGGATAGTTCACCGAAAAATGAAAAAATGAAAATTCGGCCATCTTCCACTCAATCTAATGTTGTTACAAACCTGTATAAATGTCTTTGATCTGATGAACACAAAGAAGGATATTTTGAGAAATGTTTGTAACCAAACCGACCAGAAGCCCCATTGACTTATATAGTATTCTTTTTCCTACTTTGGAACTCAATGGGGCTTGAGTAAATGATGACAATCTTTTTTTTTTGTGTGTGTGAACTATCCTTTTAAATCTTATGAACTCAAACTGCAAACAGCGTTTTTTATTTATCTTCCTGTGATCTTAAAATTAGGGATGCACCGATAGGATTTTTTGGGCCGATACCGATACCGATTTAAACAGACAACTTCTGGCCGATACCGATGCAGATACCGATATTAAACACTTGTATACAATACTATACAGTTGGTCTATTAGCTAGTTTATTTCTGCATCAAATTATTTTTACTAAACATGGATTGGATCTAATTAACATTCAACTGACCAACATAATAAGAGAGGCACAAATTAACCAAAATCAAATATAATAAGACAGCATGACAACCTTCAAAGGTGTTTTTTGCTATTATTTTATTAACAACATTAACTCATTTTTTACATATAATGGATTTCTTTATGCAGTTAATTAATAAACAATCGGTATCGGCCTTTCTCGTGTTATTTGCCGATGGTTTCAAATTCATCAAAAATCGGCCGATAAATATCGGTGGCCGATACATCGGTGCATCACTACTTAAAATACAACAAAGACTTTTAAATGTGTCCCTTAACAGTAATAATGCAAAGATTCAATGGAACCAGAATTGAAGCCACACACACACAAAACGCATCATGAATGTCTTAATGTCTTTAAATAAATGTTGGACATATATGCATCCACACATACAGTACACAAATTTATTTAATGAATCGTGATAGTTGAGTTTTAAACAAATGCTTCTTAGGAACTGGGTAAACCGGTATAAATTTGAAGTTCAGCGCGGTCACGCTCGTATTCTGAATACTTTCACAGTTAACAAAAAACACATACAAAGAGACACCACATGGCCTATTTTTCAGTAAGACGGACAGAGGTTAAAAGATCTTACTAAACCTGATCTAGGTCCACAGCGGGTCAAACGACAATTCCCAAAGTTTCGTATTCGGAAAACAACAATACGTATAATACTTGTATAATATGACATTTAATAAACTGAACAATGGCCAATGTTCCAAAAAATTAACCATTAGGTCACCTGCAGCCAAATTTACACTGTTTGTAACTCAAAACGGCTATCTGTAACCAACAATAACAATACGTACATGTGTAATACTGGTTTAATATAACATTCGATGAACTGAATAATGACCAATGTTCCAGACAATTATCCATTGGGTCACCTGCTGGTAATTTTATATACTATATGTTACCAACAACAACAAAACAAATATACTAGTATAATATGACATTCGATGAACAAAATGTTCCCGAAAATTATTTATCAGGTCACCTGCTGCTAAATTTATACAAGGCTTTAAAAAGCAACACCCTTCTATTGATGTCGTGCATTATTTCAACTACAATCAGAATCAACTATCATGGAGGTAGTTTACAGTCAATCCAGCATATTAAAAGTTGTGGTTTTGCAGTGTAGTAGATAAATAAACACCCTTTCAACGTAACTTATTTATCTACATCATCCATGTTTCAGCTCAAAATGAAGTTACAAGATTGTGATAAAGAGATAAGATGTAAGACATGGAATGTTCCAGAACGTGTCAGAGAAAACATTATTAGTCTAAGATAATATTTTATGGTTTCTTGTCACGCACACAGGGTTAAAAACCTCACCTATGTGCTAGTTTTCTATTCCTTAGTGTATTTTAGCCTAAAATATTTACTGTAAAGTAGTGCTACAGATCTGCATGAATACAAATTAATTCAAAGCTTCTTATCAGACCTAAACGTTGCTGTTTTAACCTAGATGGAGGTGTGATTTCAATCAAAATGTTACAAAGGTCTTAAAGGGGATTTTCGCAATGACAGGCATTTTTAGTATAGTAATATATAGTAAAGGGTAGTACTTTTAACCCTTGTACACATTACCCCGAGACAGTAAAATTTCCTGTGCTATCTCATTTACATCCATTTAGCAACAGAAGCATGTGCTTGAGCTGTTCCTCAAAAATGTTATCTACATTATCTTTTTTAAAATGTGAGATATGCAAAAGCCTTGACGTAGCCTTAAAACAAAACAAAAAGTTTCTGTTGGTTTTTTGTGAGATACTTTGTATACGTTTGCGTGGATGGCGAAGTGAACTAGTTCTGTTTGTTTTGTCTTGGTGGTGTTGTTATAACCTCAACATTTCCGAGTACTCCATCCTCATTTTGTGCCGTGAACCCTGCATCAACACTGGCTTATGGAAAACGACGACTTCTCTTTTACGTTGTGTTTCACAATGCTGGCCTAAAACCACGATTTGGTTGTTCAGAGGAAGCCAAAAGTGCATTGTGGTGTGATTATCAAAAATTTCCCCATGAAAGCGTAAACGCATTTACAGAGAAGTTGTCTTCCCCCTTGGAAATGTATGTAATCCTACAGCATCTATGCAAAATGCTTTAAAGAGCTGACACTTGTTGTACTGAGAACGTTTATATAGGTCAACAAAACTTCAGGTCTGAGCCACTGATGGCACAGCACTTTACTGGTTATTAGATTTAATTTGATCTTAGCCAAGGTTCAAAAACCCCAGCCACATCTTAATGAAATCCTATATAATATAATTATGTATATTTCTCCCAGTCATCTTAATTTGATTGCACAAACAGCTTGAAAGCACACAATGGATTGACTATATCCTAAAATTCCAGCTCACAAGATTTATTGGACTACTTTTACTGTGTAAATATGTTTACTGAATAAACACAGGCTAGAACTAATACGGCAGAAACCATCCGTGTATGTTTTTGCATCACAACACTAATTGTACTCTGTTTGTATTTAAACATCGCAACCTGTGAGAAAAGTGTACTTTACTGTTTTGTCACATTTTAATGAGAATTATTTAGCCAACACAAGAATTTCACCTATTTGCACTCAAGTATTAAGTCTCACTCACAGGTTTCCCAGACAAGGCGTAAGGCTACGCTGCAAAAAATTATTTTCAAGAAAAAAAATTCTTGGTATTTTTGTCTTTTCTCAGTAAATAAATATCTAAAAATTCTTAAATTAAGATGCTTTTTCTTGATGAGCAAAACGAACCAAGAAAATAAGTCTAGTTTTTAGAACAAAAAATATCAAATTTAAGTGAATTTGTGCATGAAACAAGCAAAAAAATCTCCCAATGTGGTAGGGAAAATCTTGGAACATTTTTCTTAAACAATTAATTTAAAAAAATCAAGAAAAAATTGCTTACCCCATTGGCAGATTTTTTTCAAATTTAATTGATTTTGTGAATAAAACAAGCAAAAAAATCTGCCAATGGGGTAAGCAATTTTTTTTTTGTTAATTTTCTTGAATTAAGTGTTTAAGAAATTTTTTTTTTAGATTTTTTTGCTTGTTTCTTGCACAAAATCACTTAAATTTGATATTTTTGGTCTAAAAACTAGACTTATTTTCTTGGGTCCAGAAAGATTTTGCTCATCAAGAAAAAGCATCTCATTTTTTATTTTTAGAAAACAAGACAAAAATAATAAGAATTTTTTTTCTTGAAAATCTTTTTTTTGGCAGTGTAGTCCTAGACTAAAACAAATGTTTGAGTTGTCTCATCAAAAAATAACTTGCACTGACAGATCTTAAAATACGCCAGTGACATTGATTTGTCTCAAAATGCACACCAGTAACATCTTTATCTAAGGCATGTTTATAAAAGAACATATGTTTATAAAAGAACATAAACATATTTATTTAACTAAGGCCTAGTCCTGGCTTTAGCTAAGCCTTGTTTGTGAAACCAGGCTTTATGGGGCGTACACATCTAACGCGAATTCAATGACTTGCGTGAGTTTTTTACATTCAAAGTCAATGCGAAGACACGAAAAGACGCAAACTTGTGCGGGGTAATGTGAATGAGGTGAACTGAGCGATTGTTGTGTAAAAACTTGCTATTCACCTCAAAAGGATCTTTGCGCAAGTTGAAAGATTTAACTAAAGCGAAAAATTTGCATGACACAAAGTTAAATCTCGCAAGTAATCTAGAGCGAGGAATGCGATGCTTCCTGTTTGGTGTGTATGCAGCATTAGTTTTTAGATACTTTTTACATTTATTGTTTACATTTTTTTACATGCATATTTAACACAAATGCTCTTATTGTTTATCCATCTGTGTGCTTATTTTTTCAAGTCAACAATTGGAATAAAATAAAACAGGTTGATCCAATGATTGATGCAGTGAGTGTTCCTAAATAAGTCATAGCTAAGCATTGACTTTTTAAAGAGAATCAGCATGAAACTCTGTCATAGAGGCTGTTTACACTTGGCATTAACATGCGTTTTCGTCGATCGGATCACAAGTGGACGACGTTAATGCCAGGTGTAAACGGTGTTCAAAACGTTTTGAGCTCGTCCACTTTCGACCACTTTCAACCACATTCAGAGGTAGTGGAAACCACTTTTGATCGTATCGCTTTGGAGTTGCGGAACGCAATGTGGTTGAATGCGTTCAAACAGCCACACGCGACCGCCTTCTCTCCGCCCATTTGTCTTATCTGAGGTATTAAACACAAGTTTTACATCTTTTTTTGACTTCTGGCGTGAACATACAGTGAACAGCGCTATTTTTAGCCTTTCATTGATAAAACTACTGCGGGTGTTCTCCGTAGTTTCGTTTTGAAAGTGTGAAAGTTGCGCGATCCTGTTTCATCAATTGCGCTGAAAATTTAGAGAAAGCTCTAACATATAAACGTACAAAACACTGTGCAGCATGTATACTTGCTAAACAAGCAGCGGACTTCGACATAATATTAGTTTGCGTTCATATAAACTCATAATTACTCCCGCTCGCGTTTGAATGACAGCAGAGAGACTCGCCCACGGTCTCACAGACCACCCCCTCACAGTATTCAGGACAGAAGCGTTCGAAAGTGGACAAAAGAGACGGATTTAAATACCAGGTGTAAACGTAATGTGTCTCTCTCGTCCACTTGTAATCCGATCGATGAAAACACATCTTAATACCAAGTGTAAACAGCCCCATAAACATGTGTAAATAAAAAAGAACCAAGGCATTGTATAGACAGGTTCAGCAGTAACAACATAAACAAACGGCTTTTGTGGAACACACGTTCCTTCCAGTAAACTACACTAAGAATGAATAACAACTAGGGGTGTGACAAATAAAAAAACTCATGGTTCGAAATCATATTATGGTTTTTGAGGCACAGATCGGATAATTTTTCGGATCAGCAAAAAAAGGGGTGCAGGAAAAATCTAATAACAAATAAAAGAATGATACAAACATTTATAAAAAAAAAAACAAAGTTGCACATTAAGTTAGGTCTAAAATAGCATTAGGTACAGAAATCGAATCAAATGAATAATAACACTATCTTTATTGTATAAATTAAATATAATTTTTACATAAGTGATTTCCTCTTTGTCTTGGGTTGTTTTATTAACATTAATGACACAGACTTAAGTAGGTTAATTAAGGTTACTGTCTCTTTAAGAAAAGCACAGACTGGTTTCTCTCTAATCTACAGTTTGCTTTTTGAAACACGTCTCTCCGTGTGTGCACTTTTGAATCGCTCTGAATCTGATACCTATCAGAAGTCTTTCACAAAAATGCAAATATCTCAGCTTTTTGCTCAAAATTTGGTATTTTTGACTAAACATACCCATATTTGAGAGGTGATAAAAAAAGAACAAATGAAGGTAGGATGAAACAGCGTTTTTGTTTGAAAGGTCTGTTCTTTCATTTGATATATTGCATGTTCATATATTTAAAGAAGAACATTTTCTGGAAGGTTTTAAACTTTTGTGAAAATTATAAAAAATGCTGGTGCTCGCTGGCAACTTTTTTTTTTAAACGATGGCGAGGGAAGAGTTAAAAAATAATCATGTTTATGATTTTGCCCATAATCAAGCAGTCCTACATATAAGGCAGTCTCACGGTTAATATTCAGCCATTTCCAAGGCAAATGCGAGGGAGAGAGGCAGGGAGCAACACTGGAACATTCCAGAACGAGGCAGCATCATTCTAGTACACCTTTGTTTTGATGAACACAAAGGAAGATATTTCGAGAAATGTTTGTAACCAAACCGTTCGTGGACCCCATTTACTTCCATAGTAGAAAAAAGAATACTATGGAAGTAAATGGGGTCCACGAACGGTTTGGTTACAATTACTGAATTTTCATTTTTGGGTGAACTATCGCTTTAAATGTTACAAAATCCAAGCACAATGTTTTTAAATTGATTCCAAATCAAGCTACGTTTCGCTGTAGGAAACATAGGTTGAGATTGAGTTTTGAGATACATCTACAACAATACACCACACATAATGTAACTCGGTAAGTTTGTGTCACCTAATCTGTAAGTCGATAGGTTATTATTACAGTTCCTAGGACGTTGCTTGGTGATATCACTGTGATATGGTTTGGGTCATATTTGTATGTAAATTTTTGCCAATTTTACCATCCACCCAGTTCTATAAAAGTTACAATATTGCAGGTGTTATTACATCATTCCTTGTAGGTGTGCAATGCATACTTATAGCTGAATGATTTGGGACTACCCAACCCATCTCCCCTATCGAGACTGGAAGAAACCAGAGACAGCTGATACCAAGAAGGTCTATGGTAACCACTTCCTTGTAGGTTTCTCTTTCCAGTTGGACCAGACTTACTTCATTTACATATAGGCTAGGCTATCTTATCAGCAAACGGGTAAAAGTGACCCACCACCAGATGATTTCATCAGCCTCACCTGGTTTCAGACAAGTTAGAGAACAGCTGTCAAGAAACAACACTCACGCTTAACAAGCAGGCGTTTGTTTTACATGAAAATTTACCAATGTGGCCCTTAAAGTAATCACACCCCCAACTCATTTACACCCACCCAATGCGACCCGCACATGTGTTCCATGAAACGCATGCAAACTTCTGCATAAAGCTGCATTTGTGCTGGCTTATGAAGGCTGAAATAGAGGGCCTTTTGAAATACAGTACAGGAAAACACAGCCAGCGCCGGCCGTGCAACCAGGAATTTGCATTGGGAGTATAAAGGGAAAACCAAGGCCAACTGCTATTCACTGATACAGGAGATTAGATTCATGATTTGTACTGAACTGATGATCTATTTACAGAAGGCACACGTGGGACTTTGATCAACCGCAGTGCAGGAACAGAAGTTATACAGTTACGGCGTGCAGGCCTATAAAAAATATTTTGTCTTTAGTTTGTTTAACTTTCTTTTTGTGTCTACAACAACCTAAATAAAGCATGAAGTTTATACAACTGGAATGTTTTCTGGAATGTCAATTAAGTTTAATTATCAGGCATGCACCAATACTACAACTGCTTTTACTTAGGGCTATTAATTTGTAGACGAGCCCTAGGCTACATTTGCGCAAAATAATACATTTTTATCATTTAAATTCCCATACACACGTCTGACGTTTTCTTAAGCTGGGAAAGACGACCACATGCATCAATATTATGTGCGCACGTTATTAAATTATGCACAGTGCGCTGTAAAATCCAATGATCCAAAGTTAAGCAGTGATATATGATCTAGAACATTATTATAATAGCTGGTTATTTTAGAAAACCTCTAAAAACAAGGATGTTAAGCATGACACTCATATATTAATTAAAAGATCAAGTGGATTCTAGATTATAGGTAAAGCAGCCTAATGGATTAACACACAGGACTAAAAACCCAGATAGTCAATTATATCGTTCCAGGTATTTAAAGTGATAGTTCACCCGAAAAATCTAAACTTGATGATTATTTACTCAACCTCATGTTGTTTAAACCCTCGATGTCTTTACTTGTTCTTCAGAACCCAAACACAGATTTTTTGTTTAGGGTTTTCTAGTTACTATAGGAGTGGATGGTAACCACCTCAGTCACCATCCACTCCCATAGTTAGAGATAGACCGATATATCGGCTGGCCGATATATCGGGCCGATATTTGCAAGTTTTATGTGTATCGGCATCGGCCGATATGTAGCTGCCGTGTTCGCCGATTTTTTTCCGACATTATTTACAGACAGAGTTTCTGGAAGCCGCAAGTGATTGCAGGTCATGTGACTAAAAACAACCAACCTTTCCATGACAACATCAAAAGATGGTTCCATAGCACCCTCACCTGTTTTTACTATTTGTTAAATATAGTTTTTTAAAGTTCTATACATGTTACTTTTTTTAAAATTGAGACTTGTAACATTTGGCATCATCATTGTGTCATTTTTATGATGTAAATTGAGTGAGCAAAAGCAGTATAGGTTACAAATATCGGCTCAAGAAAATCGGCAGCCTGTATCGGTCATTGGCTAAGGCTGATGAAACAAAAATCGGTATCGGCATCGGCACTGAAAAATCCATATTGGTCGATCCCTACCCATAGTAAACCCTTAAACCTTTAAATAACCCAAAAAAGTGTTTAAATAACTTCGTCATATATTTTAAGTGTCCTGAATACATTTACTTCTTTACTGGAGTTACTGGTTTAACACTTTTGGGTCATTTTGTGACTTTCCACTCAGACAGTAACCAAAAAAACGAGATGTTTATCTGCATTTCGAAGAGCAAAAAAGACATCGCAGGGCTCAACACAAAGGACTGCCCGGTGGCCCGGGGCAAGCGTGAGAGACGTTTGGGCCGGTAAAAAGTATTGTCACTTGCCCGATCGGGCCAGTGCTTCACCCTCAGTCACTAAAATATATTTTCATCAATATATATTATTTAACATCTTAAAAGCAGACATTTACTTGGATAAACACGACGAAAGAAACAATGCAATATTTTGCACAATTTGCTGTCAGTTTACAGGTAAAGCAGAAAAGTTGGGAGCCTTTTTTGTGGGGACATGTCTGTTGTATATGTATACAATTATATTTGACTTTTGAATTATTATTTTTAAATATGTGAAATTGTTTTATTGGGGCCAGTGAAAATTTTGGCAGGGCAAGTGAAAACCTGAACCACTGGCCCAACCTGTCCAGTATAAACATTTTTTTTGCGTTGAGCCCTGCATTGGGGCTTCAAACGAAATAAGGATGAGTAAATAATGACAATATTTTCATTTTGGGGTGTACTATCCACGCCCAGAATCACACAAAGCTGAAATAATTTGACAATTCCAGATCAAACCCACAACACAGGTTCTGATGTAGCTTAATTGGTTCGGTTTTGGGTTGGCAACATAAACCTTGCCGATTTGAGCCACAAACTAACTATCATTCTGCCATTAACCAACATTGAAATCCTGAGGTGATCCATAAACCCTTACAGAAAGCACTATGATGGCACACATGGTGACATAAGTTGATATTAACATCATGGTATATATTATGGTAAACTATGGTATTTCCAAGGTAGACCATTTTACTTCATGATAATATGTATACATAAATACACAACAAAGGTACTCTTAAGTGACTTTAGATCCAAAATACAAACAATTACTGTAGTAATACCGCCGTATCACGTCCATACAACTAACAGACTCAATATCCATAACCATGTTTTTTGACAAGCTCCATTATAGTTCCACACTATTCTTCAAAATTATTTAATTTAATATATTTAATATATAATAAAGAACAGTATAAATGACATTGGTATGTAAAAATGGCAGTCATTCATTACCATGTTAGTACTGTACGTATCAAAGTACCCACCGATCTTATCGCTGCCGCGCGGTACCGTTATTTATATACACACTTCTCTGTAAAGCTTACCTCAAAAACATTAATAAAATCGTCCACAAAAACACGGACACAACTGTAATAAATACGTTATTGTATATGAACGACACACATTCAACCGTACTGTATATCACATTGGCGTGTATGTGTTCCGCAGTGGACTGCATCGCACCAAACGCGCCCTGCTTTTATTTCCTGCGATTTTAAACCGCAAATCAAACGCGCACTCACCTGCTCAAAGGTTGAATTTGGCGACGTGGATGTTAAATGGTGTCAAAATACCGGCGTTTTCGCTGTAATCGACGCCGCTGTCAATCCACGCACCTGACAACCGTCGCTCGCTGTGTTTCGCTTTTCTATCTGATCACATTCAACACAAAGAGGCACGAGAGCCTGAAGGGAGTGTGGCGATTTCCCCCGTCCGCTTGAAAAACGTACAATAACACACGCACTTGTCTTCGATGATCCCTAAGAATGTGGAAGAAAAAACAATCGTTTATGTAGCATTAATTAATAGTGAAGTGCGACGCTAGCCGGCGACAAAGTGAATTGCAAAAATAAAGAATTTTAGTCAGGGTTTCTAGCATAGATTGTGAAAAAATGTTTTCTAGACACTCGGCTTCCGTTGGTTGGTGTGTTACCAATGAGTAAATGGCATCATCTCTGCATAAACAAACGTGAAAGGTAGGCTATATGAAGTAGCTGCAGCAAAAATGCAAATCTGGAGGCTGTTTTTGGATAAGAAACCTCAGACAACATGTCAGCATCACAAGAAAACTGACAAATTGACATCACGTAGTAGGTACGATCACGTCAAAATTAGCATTGTTGAAGTAAGTTAGCGATTGTCTTACGCAACATGCTCTCATGTTATATGTAAAAGGTGCCTAAAATAATTTCTTTATATATCTATTTCAGGACGTTTATTTATTTTATTATTTTATTATTTATTTATTTTGAGGTATATCGAATTTATTAATTAAATTCTATACTTATTAATAAAAATATTAATAAATATAAATATTATAAAAATATGTTAATTCAAACAAAAAAAAGAAATCGGAGTGGAAAAGAAAGTTTTTGTCACAAAATAAGGTGTAACTACTGCATTTAACATAATACTATTATAATTTTACTCAAGTAACATATGACATAAGTCGTATTCCCTGAAACAGTTATATCCTGCACCCTTTAAAGTGCATACTTTAAGTTGTGTGCCCTTAAAAGTGATGCTTACGATTGGAATGCTCAGTGATTGTTGATTTTTGCTGTCATCTATTGGACATTAGTGAGATTGCAGGCTGAAAGTTTCATCTTAATATAGTTTGTTTTTCGATATAAATTGTCACTTTGAAAGCAATTTTCTTTTTGGCTTATCTCTCAAAGAGTCTGCATCAGATTTGTTTAAAAAGTTTTATTATAAAATAAACTGATTTTTTTCTGAAAAATAACCATATAAGGACCTACAGTTTAATATACTGCATATTTATAACTGATGGTTGTGCTAATGTTTTGACAAATAATTCAATGCCTGGTCTAAGCTGAGGCACTTGAATATCTAGGTAAATCCAATTCGAACAGAAGTGTGCTTTTAAATAAACTACTCAATTAAAGGGCATGGACACTTTAAAGGTCCAATAAAAAACATGGCAATTATTTTACTCACTTCGAATCATTTCCATAATATTTCCTTAAATGTCTTCGGAACAAGACAGGGATGTTAGAGACGTACTGTATATATGACATTGCTCTTAAATGTACTTATTTCCCTCCTACACTTAACAAGTGACCATCTTGACAACTTCTGGGAAATAATAATTACACATTTCACTGGAAATTACAGCCCTGTTCCCTGACGTCCCACAATTATGTGCATACCAAACTGAGTGAGTTCGTTCTGTGCAGAGTTTATTGCTAACTGAATAATAATGCACAGAACTGAAATAAGATAAATTTTTACATTGCCTGTGGAAATTGCTAATTGTTTTCAGCCGATCTAACATCACATTTGTCATTGAACTCTTCTTATTAAACATATGGCAGGACTTTGTTACATATTCTACATTGAAATAATTAGTTGTAAATTGACATATGGTATTATTCACAGCTGAAAGGGCATGTTTGTTTTTTAACAGTATGGAATGAAGACGCTGAGCCGGCTTGTCTTTATGGAGTGGGTGTAAAAGCGCTTGGGTTTCACATTCTTTCACGGTCAGAGACATTATAAAAATGATGTTTACTTGGGGTCATCCGGAGGTCTGAACATATACATTTTGTAGGAAAACTTTAACCCCAGTTCTGCTGGCCATCATTTCATCATACAGATATGTGCATTTGAGTGACAAAAATTAAATAATTACCAACTTTTTGTTAGTAAAATGACATCTAAACCCAAATTCTTACCCCAACTCAAAGTGACCATGGTTTAAAAATAGACAAAAACACAGTGAAACCTTTATATTAACAAATTTTTTTTTTAAGTTGCCCGGCGGCATTTTTGTGATTTTCACAAAAGTTTCACAAAATGCATTCACATTCAATTTCATCTATAAATATATAAACATACAATATATTTGAAATGCCAGAACATGCCCTCTGCTTTTAAACAAACAAACAAACAAACAAACAAAACGGAAAAATGTTTCATCCTTCATTCGTTCTTTTTAGAACCTCTAAGGTTTCTTCAAAAATAAAAAATTTTGAGCAAAAAGCTGAAATAATTGCATTTTTGTAAAGGACATTTGATAGAGATCATATTCAGAACGATGAGCAAAACACTTTTTTTTACAATGTTGTTGAATTAGTTTACTGCAAAAAAATGACTTTAGTATTTTCGTCAACAAGCAAAAAATTTGCCAATGAAATAATCACATTTTTCTTGAAATAAGTTTAATTTTTCATAAACACTTAAATCAAGAAAACTTTTTTATTCCATTGGCAGATTTTTTTGCTTCTTTTAAGCACAAATTAAATTTTTATATTTTTGTCTAAAAACTAGACTTATTTTCATAAATTTTTTTGCTCATTTAATTTAAGAAATTAAAGATATTTTTACTGAAAACAAGACAAAAATACTAAGTAAGAAAGTCATTTTTGCACTGTTGATAATTCAGTTTTTTTATAAATTGGGTAAGATATTATCGCCCCCTAATGGATAATAGCAGAATTATAGATTACCGTAAAAACTCATCAGAGAAGCGTCATTGGCAGGAAAATGTTCTCTCTTACACTGCAAAAAAATGATTTTCAAGAAAAAAAATCTTAGTATATTTGTCTTGTTTTCAGTAAAAATATCTTAAAAATAGGTCTAGTTTTTAGACCAAAAATATAAAATTTAAGTGATTTTGTGCATAAAACAAGCAAAAAAATCTGCCAATGGGGGAAGGAAATTTTTCTTGAATTTTTCTTGAATTTAGTGTTTAAGAAAAATGTTCAAGATTTTTTTACTCACCCCATTGGCAGATTTTTTTGCTTGTTTTATGCACAAAATCAAATCACTTCATTTTGATATTTTTGGTCTAAAAACTAGACTTATTTTCTTGGTTCGTTTTGCCCATCAAGAAAAAGCATTTAAGAATTTTAATTTAAGAATTTGTTTTTTAGGAAAAAAAATCCTAAAAAATGTTTTTCTTGAAAATTTTTTTTTTGCAGTGTGCGTGCTGTTTATACGCTCTTCATGAGAATGCATTGGGTTTTTAAAACAGTTTGCGAAAAGGAATATGGCTGTATCCCAGTTGAAATGCTTCTGGCTAGAGAGGATACAGCTTCGGTCAAATCTTGCGAGATGTTGGGTTTGGGGGTAGGATTAGGATAAAAAAACAACAGTTTTGGCTAGATAGGATACAGCTACAGCCTAAATCCTGTAAAATGTTGGGTAAAAGATTAGGTTTTGGGGTAGGATTAGGAAGAAACAGCACTCATCCGGCGAGATTTCACAAGATTTTGGCCGCTATTGGTGTAGATAATTTTTATTAGTAGTAACATGGGGGTCATATATTTTCATAGGGCCCTAAAATTGCTAGTGGCGCCACAACGTAGCCGTATCCTTTCTAGCCACAACCAATTGAAAGGCAGCATTCTCCGAATGTCACAATTGAAGACCAATGACGTCATCATTGCGTTACAGATCCCGTCTGAATTTCGAAGGCTTCTTGAAATGCCTCCAAATGGAACCTAAAATTTCCATTACAGAATTATGCAACCTTTTGAAATATTTTAAATAATATAATAATCTGTTATGGACACCAGATTAAAAAACATTAAATTTTTCTCAGTTTCATTTAAGTAGGCCTATCAACTTTGTCATCTACTTAGACAAGTAGATAATTTTATAAGAAATCTTTGAGTTCATACTGAAATCTGTGACTTTGGGATGATGACTAGTTTGAGACTATGTTGAGATATGGTGTGGATGTCTAATGGATGGAAAGTGAGAAGTCTACAAAGCTGGAAGCTTATACTGAAGAAACACCTGTGCTATTATAAAGAGCCATTTGGGAATTGGCTTTACAATTGAATGGCAAACACTTAAGTTATTTCTTTTTTCTTTTTTTAACCAACAAAAGCAATAGAAGCTCAAGTGTGAAATGGAAAATTTGGCTCCGATCTTTCGTTCCCATAACAACCCCTCTTTGATGATTATGGAAGGGTGACAAAATATATTCAGGGACCTTGTCACGTTTACATTTCGAAAACCATTTTAAAAAGTGACTCATGCACTTGACATTATTGCAGAGCGTTTTTTTCTCGTCACACGTCCGTGTTCTTATTTTCGTCTAATATGTGGCAGAAAGGAACATCTTGCAAAACATCTACTGTGATTCGGTTTTCACGCTTGGTTTAGTGGAAGCAAAGACTTGTTACGTGCATGGATGTGTTCCCGCGCACACATGCATGCGTTAACGCACTCGCACGTCGTTTTTCTGCAACACGCAGACCTTATTAGTGCTCTTGTTTTTTTATTTCCTATGTCCTATTTTCTCACAGTACACGAAGATGTTAGATAACCATAAGGTGGTACAAACCGAAAATAGCTTTGAAAAGATTCATGTACTTCCTCTAAAACGAATGCATAATATTTGGAATAGCAATGTGTACTACTTGTATACTCCTCAATACTGTGACGAATATGTAATTTTTAAATATGCATTTTGCCAAAATGTGCAATAGAAAGGCTGTACATAAAAAGGCTGTGTGGGATACTATATCCCATAATGCATTGCACAGCTTTAACTTTTTATATCACATGAAGCAATGAAAATAAGCCATTTTGAATTACATTTTTATTTTATTCAAGATAATATTACTGCCAAATTTGAGAAAGTACCCTTTAAAAAACTCTTAATTTGTTCCATTAGGTACAGATATGTACACATTTATTAGTATTGAGATGTTAATATGAACTCTTTATGTGCAAAGCTGTACTTTTTGAAAGGGTACAGCCCCAATGCCAGCTTGGATACATATTTTGACCTTTGCCCTGACAGTGTAAAATATTAGAGGTCATTGCAATCTGCATGTGGTCTTGCTCAATGTATAACAGTGTATTCAACAGTGTTTTTAAAATATACTGTATTTCATGTTTCAGCAGTGACGTGAAGCGTGTTGGATGCAGCTGTCCGGCACTAATCTGAGACGGATGAATAAACCAAATTACTGAGATTCAAATGAAACAATGTTAATATGATTCACTGCCCAGAATGCAGAGGATGGTGCAAAATCCCAAAGAAGGACTCCAACAGAAAAGAGGATTTAAATAGGGACAGAAGAAAGAGAGAGAGAGACAGCGAGCGAGTGAGACAAGTTTTTGAAGTTGTCGTATTTTCAAAGGAGCCTTATAACAGACGTTTCAGTATTCAGAGCAAAGTTCCCTCCTTCAAAAATGAAGGACAAGATCAAAGAGAATAGAAAAGACAATAGAGTTGAATTAAATATAAATAGGACAATAAAATAGGACAAAAAAAGAGAAGAGGTCTGTTTGAGACCGATAACAAGTGTGGTTAAGGTGAAATTTCCTGCTGCTCTGAAGTCGCCCTCAGATTGCTGACAATTTTTTTATGCATACTCTCTCTCTCTCTCTCTCTCTCTCTCTCTCTCTCTCTCTCTCTCTCTCTCTCTCTCTCTCTCTCATTATTCTCAGTCATAACTTTCCTGTAAAATGTACGAATCATGAGATTTTCTCAGTAACAATATGTGCCATAGACTTCTACCTGCAAAACCTGGCAATTGTGACATCATGCCATTCATTTATAACAAAAAAAAAAACCACCAAGAAATAACCCAACACTAGACATGGCTCATCTTAGAGGCCCAAATATGTTATGAAGCAAATATGTTATGAATTTAAAATTAGATTTTTATTTTATTTAAATGTGTGCACCTGAACACAAAAGTTTTTTTGTGATTTGCATATTCTTCAAGCATTTTCAATTATGCGGAAATATCTGTTAAACTAAAATCACAATATTATCATAATAGTGTTTCATAACTCTTTAATTAATTTCGGAAAAGCAATTAAATAGACTGCATTGTAAATAGACTGAATACAGTATTGCATAAAGTGGAGCAATTTTTGATAGTTTTCTTAAAAACAAAATGCTAAATAGCACAAAACGTATTTGATATTGTGTTCATGTGTAGCTCAGTGGTTATAAGCATTGCGTTAGTTCTTGGGTGCAATCCACAGCTACAGATCAAATGTAATTCTTGAATCAAAAAAGTCGCTGTGGGTGAAAAGGTCTGTCAAATAACAAATGAAATAGCTCAAGATCTTCACTATAGGCTACAGATTAAAAAGAAGACCCTGAGATTACTCTTCACTCATCCTTCATCTCTCTCTCAGCGCAAAGGTGACTGCAACTGTTTCTCTGTTTAAAACAGGCCAATCCATTTATCCATTTAAACACTCCTACGTGCTTTTTTCACAGCTGTAGCTCCGTCTTTCACTGCAGACATCCAATGCCTACATATTCAGACAATCAGTCCGCCTGTATGTACTGAGCGCGTCCCCGCGAGCTGATGAACTTTTGGTGCGTCAAGCGCTCGTGCGCATCTGCGTTTTCGACGCCGTGGACTTAGAAGATATACATTTATGGGGCGAATACAAATTAACGCTTTATCTTTTTTAAGAAAAGTATGAGGAGTGAAATCATCTCGTCTTTGAGAAGGATAAAGGCATTTCAAATGTGAAAACAACCGTTTAGTACTGTGGAGAGCTCATGAAACTGAGGAATATTTCGACACCAATTTGTTTAGTAGGATATTTTCCGCCAGATAATAATTTTGGGGACTTAAATTTCTTAAATAATTTTAGGGACTTGAATAATATCTTACAAAATAAACCGAATTTCTGTCACATGTTTTTCGCGCGGTTTAGGTTTGCCTCGCGCAATATCCTTTTTGTTACCCTTGACATTTTTAAGATCGTAAACAGAGCGTTAACGGTTTTCGGTGTTTATGAAAAGGAAACTATAGTTAATGTTGACATTATAAGATCAACCTATCTTATGTTTTAACCGAAAGTGTGTTGCTCTTCCGCGGGTGTTTTTAGCGCGACTAACTTGCGATCAAAAACTTTTGTGCGCCCTGCTGAAAAAAACAATAGAAACCATCACAGAAATTCTAATGGTTTCCATTAAAATTCCAATAAGAACCTTCCTTTGTAGTGTGTTTTGGGACATATTCCAGTAGGATTTAATTCCCCGACCAACAGAATCCAACACATACCAACAGAGACCCATAAAGACCATTATAGTTTTCATTACAACCAATAAAATTCCCATTAAAACCATTAGAATTTATGTGATGGTTTCTATTGTTTTTTAGCAGGGTGGTTTGGTCGATGTATTAAAATGCTAGCTGCTAAAACATACATGCACAATTATACGTAAAAAATAGGGTTGTTCAATGTATACCCAAATGGGTACCACATAACCGCCAACGCATTTTAGCTTTCACTTTTGTATTTTTATTAATTTATTGGCACCCACGACCTGAGCAGATGCACGAGAGAGATTCCTGCTGAGTTCATGTGTCATTCTCTTTAAGATCTTGCGTAGTCATACTTAAACATTGGCAGAAGATCTCAAGGTTTCCTCCCCAGTGTATTGGATTGCGCGAAGGAACAACACCTGTCTGGTTTGTCTAAAGGTCTCTTTTTCTGCTACGTGTTGATATGTTGATATTCAACTCCACGTTTCGACAGGGATCATTCTCCCGTGTAAATATGAAGCTGGATGAAACGATGTTTCTGTATGATGCGCGCACATTGCGCTTTACGCGCTGAGAGACACCGTGAGCACCACCGACAAAACACGCATTCGTATAGCCTATTTAATAAAAAAACTGAAGATTAAAGAAGTTTTCAAGGATTGAAGTGAAAATATAGCATGGAAATGTGGATTATTGCACTGTGGATGTTTGAAGTTTTGCGTGGTACTTCAGTTGAAGCACAGGTAAGACTGGTCATCTTTCATTTATTCCAAAGTCATTTCTTACAGTATGCATCATTGTAACAAAAAAAACCCTCAATATGAAGTGTGAGGGTTTTGTGTTTAGTATTTGAAGAATTTATTCGTTTTATTTCAAATGTATCCTTTGAAGAATAATCATAATAATGTGGAAATTAAATCTTGATATTGTGAGTTTGAAAAATTGTATGTTGCAGCACTAAGCTGCTGAATGGTATTTCATTGTACATGTATTTGTGCAAATTATGTGGATATAATATACATTGTACAGTATCCATACATTATAAACTGAAACCATCTTTCACCATTGATGGAAAAATTAAATACCCAAACCCCATCTTTATGATTCAGGTTCAGAAATTAGGAAGGAAGGAGTGTTAAATTTACAACTTCATTAAACCTCCAAATCTTCTGATTGGAGACTAAATCCATTCTCTGATTCATGTTTGTGTTCAGCATGTGGACCCTGAGGTTGGCTTAACAGCTCAGGAACAAGTTCTCCTGTTGTATGACATCAAACTCCAGTGCCTTCAGAACATCTCCGAGCACAACCCTACGGGTAAGACTCTGGATATCACTTTATTTTCTATTCCTCTTGAACCAGCATTGTTTTGATGTTTAGCAGGCGAGATAATTTGCATGTCGACATTGTCATATGAAAGTGACTCATCACACATCAATGCCCTTATCGGAGTATAAAAGCCTTTTAAAATATAAATTACGCATCTGATGCAAAATGCATGAACGAACCGTGACATCTGAATCTGTTTAGATGACTTAACTGTCACAGTCTGTGTGAGAGAAAAGTAGAGCGAGAGATCCAAGACGGATCAACTCACTGATACGATTCAACAGAATCTTGGATTTTTTTTTTTGGGTAGGCTCATTTGGTTTTTAAAATTATGCGTCTGTTACTGACTGTGGTGGGTCTTATTGCATCCAACTGCTCGCCATGGAGTCTTGAAGAATTTAGACACTGAATTAATTAACAGCCACGTAGTTTGTGTGTCTTACAACTCACAAATAGTGGAAGTCCAAAAGTCCTCACCTAAGACATGGGATATGAAGAAGAGGGACATTGGGCGCTGTTGTGATAGATTTACAAAAGTTGGTCGTATTCTAACAACACTCGCTGTCTTCCATTCATCGGATCGGATTTCATAGATTTTTATTGTTGATGTCATGAAGATTCAAAATGTAAATGGGCAGATTTTAATTTAAATATGTTTTTATGAGTAACTGCTTTGTGCCACATGGATTAAAAATGATTCACTCGAATCAGACTTACATCACCATCACAATACTTGAGAGGGGGATTGTAGTGATGTCACAGATTGGCAGTAAAGCAGTGCCCTGTGAGTCATTGTGTCGTTTAGATGATGATGCATGATGTTTACCATACACCGTTCTTGTTTATTATCCACACCCTTCTGACTTGTTTCTATCCACGAGTTTGCCAATTGTGTGACCAGGCATGCCAAGTTGGGATTCAGAAGTGGAGCTGGCGAACCGCGAAATTCCGAATTATGATGCTGAGGCAGGTGCGACGCCAAAACTTAGCAGATGATTGGACCACAAATAAATCATCAAAAGATTGAGAGGGAACTAGAACGCCCAATAAACACTACAACAGTGGTCTCCAACATGGTGCTCGCAGGCAATTTTCACAAAAGTTTAATGCCTTCCACAAAATGTTCTTCTTTAAATATATAAACATACAATATATCAAATGAAAGAACAGACCCCTTACAAAAAATTAAATTAAATATGGGTAGGTTTCTTCAAAAATGTCAATTTTTTTGCAAAAAGCTGATACACAGTAATTGATAGACATCTGATAGAAATCTGATTCAGAGCGATGATTAAAACACACTGATTTTGTACTGTTTGACGTGAGGGTTTGCGTCCGGGTTGTATAAGTTGGGTAAGGGGCCACCTGGTGGATAAGAGTGGAAATACGAATTGACGGAAAAACTCGTAATTGGCAAGGAAGCGTTTTCTCTTAATTGATAAGTTAACTCGTCATTGGCGAAGAAGAGTTAAGTTGGTCGTTGAGTGTATAGGGTGTGCTGGGTAGTCAGGAATTAGTAGCTAGGGTGTGTTGGGTGGTCGTCAAGTGGTAGCTAGGATGTGCTTAGCAGTCATTGTTAAGTGGTAGCTAGAATGTGCTAGTTGGTCGTTGAGTGGTAGCTAGGGTGTGCTAGGTAGTTGTTAAGTGGTAGCTAGGATGTGCTAGTTGGTTGTTGAGTGGTAGCTAGGGTGTGCTGAGTAGTTGTTAGGTGGTAGCTGGGATTTCGACCCGGGGAGGCAGGCTTCTTGGGCTTAACTTAGCATTCCTTCTTTACGTTACATTAGCAATACGCATGCTTATAATGTTGATTCATAGCCGCAGCAAATTTAGCTGCTTGTGCTATCGTGTATTATGTTGTGCTATCTGACGTTTTTCTGTGCTTTCCACTGCTTCTATTACAGTTTTTTTGAATTGCTAAAACACTAAACCCCAATCTCTGAACCAAATTCATAGTGGCCTAAACACATTTGTTAAATCATGCACTCTTTTTGCAAAATTCTAAACACAAACTTCTCACTAAAACACACATTTCACACTGCAATGCACTTGTTTTATAAATACTAAACACAAGCAGGCAAAAGTTGAACACAACTAAAACACCGTTATCATCGAGTAAACACAACAACTCAAAATTCTACACACTTTTATCTAATGGTATTTTTTACCAATTGTGTGGATTGGAAACAGTCTGAGAGGTAGATGAAGAGTATGAGGAAGAAAAGGACACCAGAGATGATGCAATTGGCAAAATTTGCAGTTGGATTGCTGACTTTTTACAAAATACAAGTGCTGCTTACAGTAATATTGAAAACTTACTATTACTTGCAGTACTTACAGTAAAGTATTCACTATATTCACTGAACTTAACTTGTGATTACAGTAATAGAGATTTTTAACAGTATTTGTCAATTGTGTTGTTATGTACAATAAACATGTATTTTTCTGTAAGCAGATCTCCTGGATGTTGTGTTTTCCATTTTTTAAGGTAGTGTCTAATGGATGCTTGTAGTGTTTTATATTATAGACTTATGTGTGTATGATTTGAAAGCTTAGTTTGATTTTGAGTACAAGTGAAATGGTTTTGAAGCAATTGTTTGATTTTGCTAGAAGAGTCAGGGGTTCTGTGAATTTTGTTTAAAATTGGGATTTGTGTTTAAGGTTTTGAGAAAATGAGTGATGGTTTAAAAAAATGTGTTTTAGCAATTCAGAAAAACTGTAATGTAAAGCTGCTTTGAAACAATCACCAATTGTGAAAAGTGCTATATATAAAATAATAATAATAATAATAATAATAATAATAATAATGTGCTAGTTGGTCATTGAGTGGTAGCTAGGGTGTACTGGGTAGTTGTTAAGTGGTAGCTAGGATGTGCTAGTTGGTCGTTGAGTGGTAGCTAGAGTGTGCTGGGTAGTTGTTAAGTGGTAGCTAGGATGTGCTTAGCAGTCATTGTTAAGTGGTAGCTAGAATGTGCTAGTTGGTCATTGAGTGGTAGCTAGGGTGTACTGGGTAGTTGTTAAGTGGTAGCTAGGATGTGCTAGTTGGTCGTTGAGTGGTAGCTAGAGTGTGCTGGGTAGTTGTTAAGTGGTAGCTAGGATGTGCCAGTTGGTCATTGAGTGGTAGCTAGAGTGTGCTGGGTAGTTGTTAAGTGGTAGCTAGGATGTGCCAGTTGGTCGTTGAGTGGTAGCTAGGGTGTACTGGGTAGTTGTTAAGTGGTAGCTAGGATGTGCCAGTTGGTCGTTGAGTGGTAGCTAGGGTGCGCTGGGTAGTCATTAAGTGTTAGCTATGATATCATGATGGTTGATATCTAGGGTGTGTTGAGTGGTTGTAAAGTGGTAGCTAGGATGTGCTTGGCGGTTGTTGTTAAGTAGTGGCTATGTGATAGGTGGTTATTAAACTGTAGACAGGATGTCATGGGTGTTCATTAAGTGGTAGCTGGGATTTGCTAGTTGGTCGTTGAGTGGTAGCTAAAGTGTGCTTGGCAGTTCTTAAGTGGTAGCTAGGACATGCTAGTTGGTCGTTGAGTGTTAGCTAGGGTGTGTTGGGTGGTCGTCAAGTGGTAGCTAGGATGTGCTTGGCGTCGTTGAGTGGTAGCTAGGGTGTGCTGGGTAGTCATTAAGTGATAGCTAGGATATCATGATAGGTGGTTGTTAAGCAGTAGCTAGGGTGTGTTGAGTGGTTGTAAAGTGGTAGCTAGGATGTGATAGGTAGTCATTAAACTATAGCTAGGATGTCATGGGTGTTCATTGGTAGCTAGGATGTGCTAGTTGGTCATTGAGTGGTAGCTAGGATGTGCTGGGTAGTCATTAAGTGGTAGCTAGGGTGTGCTGGGTAGTCATTAAGTGGTAGCTAGGGTGTGCTGGGTAGTCATTAAGTGGTAGCTAGGGTGTGCTGGGTAGTCATTAAGTGGTAGCTAGGATATCATGATGGGTGATATCTAGGGTGTGTTGAGTGGTTTTAAAGTGGTAACTACGATGTGATAGGTGGTCATTAAACTGTAGCTAGGATGTCATGGGTGTTTATTAAGTGGTAGCTAGGATGTGCTAGTAGGTCGTTGAGTGTTAGCTAGGGTGTGCTGAATAGTCATTAGTGGTAGCTAGGGTGTGTTGGGTGGTCGTCAAGTGGTAGCTAGGATGTGCTTGGGGGTCTTTGAGTGGTATCTAGGGTGTGTTGAGTGGTTGTAAAGTGATAACTAGGATGTGATAGGTGGTCATTAAACTGTAGCTAGGATGTAATGTTTGTTCATTAAGTGGTAGCTAGGATGTGCTAGTTGGTCATTGAGTGGTAGTTAGGGTGTGCTGAGAAGTCATTAATTGGTAGCTAGGACGTGCTAGTTGGTCGTTGAGGGGTAGCTGGGGTGTGCAGGGTAGTCATTAAGTGATAGCTAGGACATGCTAGTTGGTCGTTGAGTGGTAGCTAGGGTGTACGCGGTAGTCATTAAGTGGTAGCTAGGGTGTGTTGGGTGGTCGTAAAGTTGTTGCTAGATGGTTGTTTATTGTTGTTTTTTGGTTTAAAATCAAAAAGCTTTTCTCCTGGTTTAATTGTTAAATGAAAATCCGGTTGCTTAGAAAACTAAGTGCACATCTAAACAACTCTAAGTATTTAAAATATTTCAACAGCATAATGACTTTTTAACCGTTGCTTGTTTTACCACAATATATAACAAAGACCTTTTCTTTTCAGAAAGGTTTAATCTACAGAAAAAGGGTTCCCATTGTTTGAAAACATAATAGTAGAGGTAATGAGTGTGGCCAGACTGTAGTATGCCATCGCTAAACTGAACCTTGATCATTTTCCATGGCAACTGTCTGAACATGCTTATAATCTATTAATACTCTACCTCTAATGTTGGAAAATGTACAAAATAAAATCCTTTGTTGTTATTATATGGGCTCACCAGTGGCCAATGTAATTCCATAACGGTTTGATGTTACATAGTTTAGGAGTGTTCGCAGTTATGTATGATTTGGGCATTTGCTATGTCTCAGATCTTTCTTTTAAGATCCATTTAGAGAAGAAACAAAACTGACAAATTTATATTTAAGCACAGAGCCATACAATTAAGGTGACATTGCTGAGGTCTCGTTTCCATGTATGTATATATATGGGTGTAAATACATTCATCACACAGGAAAATGCGGTTTGATGTGGGCATCCAAAAAGGTCAGATGTTTTACAAAAGCTTCAAAGCAATAAAAATGTGTGAAAAATGACATGGTGATGGTGAACGATCGATCTGATAGTTTTTGCTCAGGCGCGGTTGGAAACCGCAATGTAATTGTTACGATACGGACAGCACTGGTTGCTCTTTCTTTCAGCGGTGTACAGCAGACTGACAGATTGAATTGATCTGCGTGGTTCCCTCTTTCGTTCTGAATGAAACTCCTAAATAGCATTACGGTTTTGTACCATCATGGATCCTTTACGCTCCTACAGGTATGAGTAAATTGACCAGTCAGTGAGTTTCTCCATTCAAGTACTGTATCTTGCCCTTTTCCTACGCTTTTCTGCGGGGTTCGGATCAATGCATGACGAAATACTGACGCTTAGGTCAAAACACACAAAAGCACTGAATCAATTTGCCAGACAAAAAGAGGCTATTTCTCTTACGATCTATTTGTTTTGCATAATTTGTGAAGGTTTTTGTGAAAACATAGTTACGCTAAAACAAAACTACTTCTGTCTTTACTAGCCTATACTAGTGTGATGCATTATGAATGTAAGATCCATTTATGCATTTTGCAGACGCTTTCATCCAAAGTGACTCACTGTGCACTTCAGGATCGAACTCGTGACCTTTTCCCCCATTGTGATAATGGTTTACACATTGTGTTTGCAGAAGAAGTATGTTCTCCTGGATGGGATGGATTGGTTTGCTGGCCCCAGGGATCCTCGGGAAAAGTCACCAAAGTCCCATGCCCCAGCTATGTCTATGACTTCAACCACAAAGGTACATTTCACCCATGTCTTCAAAATCTATCAAGGTTACGATTTCTGCTAAAACGGTCTTTCTTCTTCTTAGGGTTTGCGTACCGTAAGTGTGACTTTAATGGATCATGGCTTTCGGTGGAGAACAGGACTTGGGTGAACTATTCAGACTGCCTACACTTTTTGACTCCTGGGATTGGAAAAGGCAAAGTAAGTTTTTAGATAGTCATTTGCAGAATTTTTTTGTAACAACATCTTTGTAACAACTTGATCGTGTCAGTGTGTACATCTTAAAGTCATTAGATATACAGATTTAAATGTTAGTGGTTCATAAAGTCAGAATCTTTCAGAAATGTTGCGTAATCATCAAGCCGTTCACGGTAAAAATGAATCGTTGACTCGTGAACTTGACGACAACTTGTTTTATTTTTAGAGAGACTTCTTTGAACGCCTTCACATCATGTACACGGTGGGCTACGCCGTGTCCTTCAGCTCTCTGCTAGTTGCCATTTTCATCATCGGATACTTTCGGTAAGTTAACATTGAGTGCTTTTACAGTCACAGTCTTACGCCGATTATGTTTAAAGGGGATATATCATAAAATTTCACTTCAACATGTTTAAGTGCTAAATTTGGGTCTATTAACCTAGAAAATGTGAAAAAGAAAAACCCAGTAAGTTAGTTTTGGTAACCCATTCTCTGCAAGCATGTGAAAAAATACGTAATTAAAATGTGCCTCCCCTTGTGATGTCATAAGGGGATAATACCACCCCTTAATCTGCACTATCTAAACACTGCACTGCCATTTAGTGCCGAGGTCAGCTCATTTGCATTTAAAAGGACACACCCAAAAACGCCACATTTTGGCACACACCCACAAAGTGGCAATTTTAACATGTTATAACCCTTCCACCTTTCTGCATAGCCGGTTTATTAACTTATTGAAGCAGATTCACACAGCGGATTTTTGCTCCAACTGTTCAGTCAAAAAAAGTTCTTCATATTGTTAATTAACAGAAGAGTTTCCTGAAAGGCTTTTTGGTTTTAAGTGAACATTGTGTCCTTTGCTTTTTTAATTGAATCTCCAATAAAGAAGTATTATAGTGGGGAGGGGGGTTGTCGTGTTTTGGTAATTGACCCCCTTACAAAAATATGGTTCACATTATGTCGGTTTAATTGAAGTCGAAAAATATCCTCAAAAACAGCGCCTACATGCTAAGATAAGAATGCATGCGTCTAAGCTGCTATCCTAGCAGTTCATTCTCAACCTCTCATTGTTTCTCCCTCAGGCGTCTTCATTGCACTAGAAACTACATCCACATGCATCTATTTGTGTCGTTCATGCTCCGCGCGGTCAGCATCTTCATAAAAGACAGAGTGGTGTACGCCAACGGTGTGCTGCAGGAGTATGACACTATGCTGATGGACAACATCAGCACCATCTCCATCTCTCCCCTCGACAAGAGTCAGTATGTAAGTGCGAGGATGATGGTCGAGTTTCATTTAAGTTCCTTACATTAAATTTTGTAGTTGTGCTTATAAGCTAGATTGCTCCCATTAGGTAGTGTTAACTTAAAGGGGACATACCATGAAAATCTGACTTTTTTCATGTTTCAGTGCTTAAATGGGTCCTCAGTGCTTCTATCAACCTAGAAAATGTGAAAAAGATCAACCCAGTAACTTAGTTTTGGTAAACCATTCTCTACAAGCATGGGAAAAATAGGTCATTGAAATTTGGCTCCCCTTGTGATGTCAGAAGGGGATAAAACCGCCCCTTAATCTGCACTATCCAACCACGACACTGCCATTTAGTGTAGAGATCAGCTCATTGGCATGTTAAAGGACAAATTTTTTGCTCACACTTATAAAGTGGCAATTTTAACATGTTATAATAAATGATCTATATGGTATTTTGAGCTACAACGGCACATAAATACTCTGTGGATACCAAAGATTTATTTGACATTTTAAAAAAAGTCTTGTGAAATATCTTTTCTTTTTATCGAATAATATTGGCAGCTTTGTTTAAATCAGTTTAATTTGTGTAAATGAGTTCCTGTTGCACAATCGGCAAACTGTGCGGTAGTTCAGATTTTTTTATGTGTATTTAAAAGTAGAGACTTGTTAAGCGTAGCGCTAACCCAAAGCCTAAACAAAAAATGATAACAAAAAAAACACAACGAGATCCACACACGAAAATTGGGCCAAAAGAATCAAATGAATGCATCATCCACTGGACAAAAATGTGTGTGCAGAATTTAAATTTTTACAATAAAATTAAAAACATATTCGATTTAAATAAATCATGCTGCATATATTTTAATTTAGCTTAATATTAACTCCTGTAATTTGCCTTCACACACTCATACGCCCAAAATATAATAGTAAATATATTGCAAATTATACAAAAAAATTGCTGAAATATATCTTGAAATATGTTTACAAAAATGTATTTTCACCATTATATATTTTTGGCCATTTTTGTATATTTTTACCTACCCAGTCTTACAAAGTTTCGTGATATAGTCACTTTTTTTTATTCATTTTTCGTGATATTATCACGAATTTCAGCATTTTTTCGTGATCGTATAATGAATTCCTGTTTTCGTGTCATTATCACGTATTGGTTACTCAACTGCTTTTAAACCATTGTCGCTTCGGTTTAGGGTTAGATTTGGTGCTTGAATTAGTATGTCACTTAATACATTGGTTTATACAATTTTTTTTCTTTTTTATATGTCGCCTAGCGTTGGGGTTAGAGTTAGGTTTGGGTAAGGATGTCATTTTATGTAAATCTAACCCTAAACCAAAGCAACAATGGTTTAAAAACAGGAAAAAGCAGTTGAGTAACCAATATGTGATAATCACACGAAAACAGGAATTCATTATACGATCACGAAAAAACGCGGAAAAAATATCACGAAAAAGAATAAAAAAAAAAATGTGACTATATTATGAAATTTCGTGAGACTGGGCTGATTTTTAAAAACACACACACACACACATTTATATATATATATATATATATATATATATATATATATATATATTAAAGCTTTTATTCTATGAGGCATTGGAAAAAAAACGTCTTTATGTTACATAACAGGTTTGAGAAGGTTACAATTAAGTATATATTATATACTTTATACAATTTTATAATTTTATACAAACTTCATAAACTTCTATTTTGGCAAGAAAACATATATTTTGTGAAATTAGAAATGTATTTGTTGCCCCTAAAATAAATTGCAAAATAAGTTGAGACCTTCTGATTGGTTGATTCTACAGTATGTGGTTTAACTTAAATAAATTATTTGTATTTTCAGGTTGGCTGCAAGATTACCGTCTTGTTCTTCATCTACTTCCTTGCCACAAACTACTACTGGATCCTAGTGGAGGGGTTGTATCTCCACAGCCTCATTTTTATGGCCTTCTTCTCCGACTCCAAGTATTTGTGGGGATTCACCCTCATAGGTTGGGGTGAGTGTCAAAGTGTCTAGGGATCAGCGGTGGTTTATTATTTTTTATGTTGTTTACTTTTTCTTGCCCAGGTGCAGCCTGACCAAATCACAGCTTGATATAATAATCTCGATGTGAGGTTTCTGTTATGTCTGTTACCATGACTTGTTTTACTTTCCTTTGATATGATATGTCTCATTTTTAGCCTATTTATTCTGAGTTTATGTTGACGGAGAGTCGTTGGACCAGCCATGTAGACATTGTTAAAATGCTAATACTTTTAGAAAGGCTCCTTCATTTTTAAAGACTTTGGTGTCTTAACACTCAACAAACCGTGTGTAGCATTAACAGGTGAATTATATGTAGAGACAACTTTAAGTAACCAGAGACAACATGATGTAATTCAGGCTGACACACTAAGTTGAAACACACTCTTGGTGCTTTCAAAACATTAATCTGTTAAAGCAGTCTGTTAAATGAACTTGTCTTAACCAATGGCATCAGTTTGGGGCGGGGCTAGCTGTTTGTACAACCAGTGGTGGACACGTTTGGCTAACAACTTTACATTAACTAGAGATAATAATAAAAATACTCCATATAAATAATACACTTCCCCTTTAAATTCTTTCGGCCATCTTATTTATGGAGCTTTTGATTCGATCAGTTTGTCTAATATAAAGTGTTGGGAATTGTTTTGTTCCTCTGAGGTTGTGCTGTAAGTGTCAAGCATGTTTCTCTGCTCGTTTGGTGCATTAACGTTTATAAATCCCGTCATCTTCTAATTTGTCGGTCCGCAGGTGTTCCAGCACTCTTCGTATCCACCTGGGCTGTCGTCAGGGCAACGCTCGCAGACGTGAGGTGAGTATCGTCTGAAGATAACTCTTCACCGCTCCCTTAGTGATGTAGTCGGATGAACATCAGCTCGGTTGTTTTCAGAGCACTGTAACAAGCCACTTTTTTCCAATGTCACATATTGTGTGAAATGTCGTGCACAGTTGCGGGAGTTGGCATAAAATTCATACACGCTCTCTTAAAGGAAAACACCACCGTTTTTTTAATATTTTACTATGTTCTTACATCAACTTAGACGCATTAATACATACCTATCTTTTTTCAATGCGTGCACTTCATTTTTGTACAGCGTGTCGTGAATGTGTTAGCATTTAGCCTAGCCCCATTCATTCCTTAGGATCCAAACAGGTATGAAATTAGAAGCCACAAAACACTTCCATGTTTTCCCTATTTAAAGACTGTTACATGAGTAAGTATGGTGGCACAAAATAAAATGTGGCGATTTGCTAAGCGAAAAAAAATTGAGAACTATATTGAATAGCGGAAGACGATAGGCGAATGTAAAGCTGTGCACAATTTTAAGGTCATTTGCGATTTATAGATTTCACGTCTGAAAGTAAGGCATATGTGTTTTTTTATTCGCTTTATGAATCAAACGTGCGTGCTTTTGAGAAATGATTGTAAGATCAAATTTAGGACATTTTTTACGCAGCATTTTATAAATAAGGCCCCTGAAGTGCAGGATGATGTCAATAAAATCATTTATCCGTATTGGTGGAAGTGAAAAATGTTAAGAATGTTGATATCTTCTGAATGCAAATTTTGTCAGTGTTTTAGAGCACACTAGTTTATAGATATAAATATATAAGCAAACATATTCTTAAAGGTATAGTTCGTTCAAAAATTATATTAAACCCATGATTTACTCAGCCCCAAGCCGTCCGAGATGCATATTTTCATCATTTTTCAGACTAACACATTTTCAGTTATTTTATAAAATGTTTTAGATCTTTCAGTTAATCAAATGTAAAGTTACGGGGTCCACTCCTATAAGTCAAAAAAATGGGCATCCATCCTTTACAAAATAAATCCAAACGGATTCACGATGATAAACAAAGGCCTTCTGAGGGTAATCCATGCAGTGTTGTCGTAGAAATATCCATATTTAAAACTTTATAAACGAAAATAACTAGGTTCTGGTAACGCCGCCATCTTAGTCGCATCCGCATTCAGGATGAGAGCTTACGCAGCCTACGGAGGCTACTCTGCTGCTGCTCTGTGCCCCCGCCCTCCGAATTTGTCATACGTCACTAAGAAAAGTGCATACATTACGCTAATACTCTCTCCTGAATACAGAGGAGTCTAAGATGGTGGCGCTACCGGAAGGTAGTTATTTTCGTTAATAAAGTTTTAAATATGGATATTTCTACAACAACACCGCGCGGATTACCCTCAGAAGGCCTTTGTTTATCATTGTGGAGCCGTTTGGATTTAATTTGTGAAGGATGGAGTAAAGAGTGGACCTCGTTACTTTACATTTGATTAACTGAAAGATCTAAAACATTTTCTAAAATAACTGAAAATGTGTTTGTCTGAAGAATGATGGACATATGCAACTCGGACAGCTTGGGGTTGAGTAATTCATGGGTTTAATATCATTTTTGGCCGAACTATCTCTTTAACATAAATTTAATGGGGACTTTAAATGTAAACAAAACTAAACCTGCTGGGTGTAGTCTCTCTATAAACGTTTTTGTTGGGATGTAACCACACGGTAGCAGTACACATACACAAAGACCATTGCGAACTGAAGATCTGTTATTCACTTCAAATAATATTTCTCCTTGACCCTCTCAAAGGTGCTGGGAGCTGAGTGCTGGAAATATTAAATGGATATACCAAGTTCCCATCTTGACAGCGATTGGGGTGAGTCATTCGCTAGTTATTCTTAAGAAACAGAAACTCAGGAAAGTATTCGGTGTCACCAAGCTTCACTTAAACTTCATCAAAGACCAATTCTTAAGAACAAGTGTCTTAAGTACAGAGTCATTTCCATTAACCCCCCAATTCAACGTATTCAAAACATGATGTTGTCAAAGGTGAGTTAAAGGGTCAATTTGGATTGCATTGATGTGCGGTGACCGAGCGTGATTGACCGCTTTCAAGCACGCATATATTTATCTGCTGGTTGGGCAGATGGAGACATTATGCTGTTAATTATTAGCTTTGCCGAGCACAAACCGTTCTCTTGGTAATGGAGCTCTGATTTAAAGAACCAATGAACCTTTTCACACCAGAAAAGCTGTAATTATGATGTGACAAAACACAAATGTAGTCTCGGCCTCGCATTCGTTGCCAAAACATAAATTAGAGCAAAACATGCAGGTATGTTTGTCTGAGAGCGTTGTGATAATTTCTATGAGATATTGATTACCACGTCAAAACAATCCATCACACATAAATTGTCAAAACATGAAAAATACTGAGGGGAATGAAAGTTTAGTGATCCTTTAAAATGCATGTTTGAGCTGTCTTAAAGAGCACCCATTACATTGGTCGTTGTGGATATGAAACTACAATGCAAAAAATTATTTTTGTCTTGTTTTGTCTTGTTTTCAGTAAAAATATCTAAAAATTCTTAAATTAAGATGCTTTTTCTTGATGAGCAAAATGACCCAAGAAAATAAGTCTAGTTTTTAGACCAACAATATCAAATTTAAGTGATTTTGTGCATAAAACAAGCAAAAAAAATTAATAATAAAAATACATCTGCCAATGGGGTAAGCAAAAAATCTTGAAAATGTTTCTTAAGCACTAAATTCAGAAAAAATTCAAGAAAAAATTGCTTACCCCTTTGACAGATTTTTTTTGCTTGTTTTATGCACAGAATCACTTAAATTTGATATTGTTGGTCTTAAAACTAGACTTATTTTCTTGGGTCATTTTGCTCCTCAAGAAAAAGCATCTTAATTTAAGAATTTTTTGATATTTTCCTGAAAACAAGACAAAAATACTAAGAATTTTTTTACTTGAAAATCATTTTTGCAGAGCAGAGAAAAATCTGCTAATAGGGTAAGCAAATTTTTCTTGAATTTTCCTTGACTTTAGTGTTTAAGAAAAATGTTCCAGATTTTTTGCTTACCCCATTGCCATTTTTTTTTTTTTTTTTTTTTGCTTGTTTTATGCACATAATCACTTAAATTTGAAATTTTCGGTCTAAAAACTAGACTTATTTTCTTGGGTCATTTTGCTCCCCAAGGAAAAGCATCTTCATTTACGAATTTTTTGATATTTTTACTGAAAACAAGACAATTGGCAAATTCACTTAAATCACAAAATCACTTAAATTTCTTGGTCTAAAAACTAGACTTATTTTCTTAGGTATTTTTGCTCATCAAGAAAAAGCATCTTAATTTAAGAATTTTTAAATATTTTTACTGAAAACAGGACAAAAATACTAAGACAGTGCAGTTGAGGGGCTGGTACATAAAATTTAAGAGAAATTTATGCTTAAAACAAACAAAAAAAGACAGAAAAAAATGGGGCCAATGGGGTAAGAAAAAAATCTTGAACTTTTTTCTTAAACAATTAATTCAAGAAAATTTCAAGAAAAAATCTCTTACACCATACGCAGATCATTTTTGCTTGTTTTAAGCACAAATTTACTTAAATTGTATATTATTTAAAAACTCTTGTCTAAAAACTATGTCATTTTGCTCATCAACAAAAGACATCTTGAGTTAAGATTTTTTTTACATTTGTATGAAAACAAGAAAAAAATACTAAGTAAGAAAGTCACTTTTTTAAGTGTATATGCAGCAGTTTAAATAAAAAATTTTTCAATATAAATATTTAAATGCTTTACGATTTTCACGCTTTTCTTTCATTACCGAAGTTGCAGATACCAATTAAAAGTTGAAATGTATAATAAGATCCAGTCTTATTCTTTATCTGCAGCTGAATTTTATTCTGTTTGTGAATATCGTACGAGTTCTGGCAACCAAGATCAGAGAAACAAACGCGGGCCGCTACGACACACGCAAACAGTGCAGGTAAGTGAATGAAATTACCGCTGTGTTGATGCATGACCTCGCGAGATGATCTGTGTTGTACGATGTTGGATTTTACAGAAAGCAAATCAAATAGTGACGAGAAACAAACAGATCAATCTGATTTCTAATACACAATATATAGGTGTCATTTTATAATATAAGCCCTGTCATATCTACATAGGGTTTCATGACGAGGTTCATACCAACCCATGCTGTGGCTTCATTTTGTTTTGCTGTGTTTTTGTGGGTGTCGTCTGCAACGACAGTGTTTGGACATCACTGGTGAGATATCCATGAGAGGACTGTAATTTTCCAGAGACTGTATGAAAGAGAGAGAGAGAGAGAGAGAGAGAGAGAGAGAGAGAGAGAGAGAGAGAGAGAGAGAGAGAGAGAGAGAGAGAGAGAGAGAGAGAGAGAGAGACATTTGAAATAGTTCAGAGAGACAGCAGCTGTGCTACCATAGCACTACTTTCATTAAAACCTTTAGTCCCCTTTTGGGTTCAAGGCCATGGTATTTCTCCAGTTAATAGTACAAACTCCATTACTCCTCCTCATAACAACAACAATAATAATGTTGTTGATAGGATATCGCTTGATGTGTAATTTGTTCTTGATGGTTGCTTGGGTGTTGCTTAGCATTTTTTACTTTGTTCTGGGTGGTTGTTAGGGAGTTGCTTATCGTTTTCTGCTTTGTTCTTGTTGGTTGCTAGGGTGTTGCTTAGCATTTTTTACTTTGTTCTGGGTGGTTGCTAGGGTGTTGCTTAGAATTTTTTACTTTGTTGTGGGTGGTTGCTAGGGTGTTGCTTAGCATTTTTTCTTTGTTCTGGGTGGTTGCTAGGGTGTTGCTTAGCATTTTTGTATTTGTTCTGAGTGGTTGCTTAGCATTTTTTACTTTGTTGTGATTAGTTGCTAGGGTGTTGATTAGCATTTTTTACTTTGTTCTGGGTGGTTGCTAGGGTGTTGCTTAGCATTTTTTCTTTGTTCTGGGTGGTAGCTAGGGTGTTGCTTAGCATTTTTAACTTTGTTCTGAGTGGTTGCTTAGCATTTTTTTACTTTGTTGTGGGTGGATGCTAGGGTGTTGCTTAGCATTTTTTCTTTGTTCTGGGTGGTTGCTAGGGTGTTGCTTAGCATTTTTTCTTTGTTCTGGATGGTTGCTAGGGTGTTGCTTAGCATTTTTTTACTTTGTTCTGAGTGGTTGCTTAGCATTTTTTACTTTGTTGTGGGTGGATGCTAGGGTGTTGCTTAGCATTTTTTACTTTGTTGTGGGAGGTTGCTATGGTGTTGCTTAACATTTTCTTTGTTCTGGGTGGTTGCTAGGTGTTGCTTAGCATTTTTTACTTTGTTCTGAGTGGTTGCTTAGCATTTTTTACTTTGTTCTGATTAGTCGCTAGGGTGTTGCTTAGCATTTTTTACTTTGTTTTGGGTGGTTGCTAGGGTGTTGCTTTGCATTTTTTACTTTGTTGTGGGTGGTTGCTAGGGTGTTGCTTAGCATTTTTTTTATTTGTTCTGGATGGTTGCTAGGGTGTTGCTTAGCATTTTTTACTTTGTTCTGAGTGGTTGCTTAGCATTTTTTACTTTGTTGTGAGTAGATGCTAGGGTGTTTCTTAGCATTTTTTACTTTGTTCTGTGTGGTTGCTATGGTGTTGCTTTGCATCTTTTACTTTATTGTGGGTGGTTGCTAGGGTATGCTTAATGTTTACTACTTTGTTCTGGGTGGTTGCTAGGGTTAGGGTTAGCATTTTCTGATTTGTTCTGCATGGTTGCTAGGGCATTGCTTAGCATTTTTTACTTTGTTCTGGGTGGTTGCTAGGGCGTTGCTAAGCCTTTTCTGCTTTGTTCTTGGTGGTTGCTAGGGTGTTGCTTAGCATTTTCTACTTTACTCTGGGTGGTTGCAAGGGCGTTGCTTAGCATTTTTTACTTTGTTCTGGGTGGTTGCTAGGGTGTGCTTAAAGTTTACTACTTTGTTCTGAGTGGTTGCCAATGTTTTGCTTAGCATTTTCTGCTTTGGTCTGCGTGGTTACTAGGCTGTTGCTTCACAGTTTCTGATTTGTTTTGCGTGGTTAATATAGCATTGCTGAGCATTTTCTACTTTACTCTGGGTGGTTGCCAGGGCGTTGCTTAGCATTTTTTACTTTATTCTGGGTGGTTGCTAGGGCGTTGCTTAATGTTTATTACTTTGTTCTGGGTGGTTGCTTGGACGTTGCTAAGAGTTTTCTGTTTTGTTTTTGGTGGTTGCTAGGGTATTGCTTAGCATTTTTTACTTTGTTTTGGGTGGTTGCTAGGGTGTTGCTTAATGTTTACTAATTTGTTCTGGGTGGTTGCTAGGGCATTGCTTAATGTTTACTACTTTGTTCAGGGTGGTTGCAAGGGTGGTTTTGCTTAGCATCTTCTACTTTGTTCTGGGTGGTTGCTAGGGTGTGCTCAATGTTTACTACTTTCTTCTGGGTGGTTGCTAGGGTTTTGCTAAGCATTTTCTGATTTGTTCTGGGTCGTTTCCAGGGTGTTGCTTAGCATTTTCTACTTTACTCTGGGTGGTTGCTAGGGTGTTGCTTAGCATTTTTTACTCTGTTCTGGGTGGTTGCTAGGGTGTTGCTTAGCATTTTTTACTTTGTTCTGGGTGGTTGCTAGGATGTGCTTAATGTTAACTACTTTGTTCTGGGTGGTTGCAAGGGTTTTGCTTAGCATCTTCTGTTTTTGTCTGCGTGGTTGCTAGGCTGTTGCCTCACATTTTCTGATTTGTTCTGGGTGGTTGCCAGGGCGTTCCTTAACATTTTTTACTTTGTTCCGGTTGGTTGCTAGGGCATTGCTTGTTGTTTTGCTATTCTGCTCCAGGTGAGTGCCAGGGTGTTGTTTAATGTTTACTACTTTGTTCTGGGTTGCTGTTAGGGTGTTGCTCAGCATTTTCAACCATCTCATAAAATAGAAACGTTTTTGTATTTTAAACTGTGCTAATGTAAATTTATCAGAGGAAAGTTGTAGTGTATTTTTAATCTACTGGGCTTTCATAGCCTCAAGTCAAATTGTAGGCGGGAGGTTGAAGTCATTAATGATGATGGAGCAGCACATTCAGGTTTTTTTTACTAGTCTTTTAAAGAGAATTAGACTTGTGCTCTGAACTTTAATTAATTAAGCGATTTACATTTCATTTCATCATATCAAGGATCTGCCGTCCAGACTCCCGTAACCTTTTATTTGAAGATATTTTAAAACTGGACTCAAATGCCAAAAGACTTTTGACTCTGACACTATTTCTGAAATGTCTCTCGATAATTGTCTTGTATTTCTGTGCTGAGAGCAACTTTATTTTTAAAGGCCTCATTCGTTGTGAAAACTCAGACTGCATTTTGTGTTCTTTTCTGCTTTTAATGGGGAGTTTAGAGTGACTTGTTTTATTTCTGGATTTAATGGAGAAGCATGCCATTTTGGATGTTTAAATACCCTCTCCTATCCCATCTATATGTCTACAGAAAGCTGGCAAAGTCCACTCTGGTCCTGGTTCTGGTGTTTGGAGTACATTATATTGTTTTTGTAGGAATGCCGCACACATTCACCGGTCTGGGTTGGGAGCTTCGAATGTACTGTGAACTCTTCTTTAATTCGTTCCAGGTAAGTCATGTCACTCTACGGTCGTGAGGGGGAGGCAGTTTTGCATTTTTTGTTGTGTATTCACGATACGTTTATCTCTCAGTTCTATTTTTCTATTTAATTTGCTTTATTGGGGTGATAACATGCTTTTGTTGCAAACACATCCGCAGCTTATTAGCAGATAGTGGAAATAACAGAAATAATCAGGCATGGTTAATAAATTCAGGGGAAGAAATAAAAAATAAATTAATATGAAATTAACCCTAAAATCTGATTTAAAAAATCCCACTGGGAAATTTAACCCCAGCATTTTTAACCTACAGAATATGATTTTTTTGGGGTAAAAGGTTTCTGTCAGGTAATTTATAAGGATATAACACAGATTTGACCCCAAGAAAAACGTTTAAGACGTTAAACTTTGAATAGGGTCAAACTGACCCCAAAGATAATAGAAGGGTTAATAAAAAAAAAGAAAATACAATAAAATAAAATAAAAATTTAAGGATGCTGGAGCTGCCGTACATGCTTTGAATACTGAAATGTGATACACTGCAAAAAATGACTTTCTTACTTAGTATTTTTGTCTTGTTTTCAGTAGATATATGTAAAAATTCTTACATCAAGATGTATTTTCTTGATGAGCAAATGACCTAAGAAAATAAGTCTAGTTTTTAGACAAAAAATATCAAATTTAAGCAAATTTGTGCTTGAAACAAGCAAAAAAATCTGCCAATGGAATAAGAAATTTTTTGCTGAATTTTTCTTGTATTAAGTATATTCAAGAAAAAATTTCTTATTCCATTGGCAGATTTTTGTTGCTTGTTTTAAGCAAACATTTGCTTAAATTTTATATTTTTGTTTTATAACGCCTAAATGTCTTTTATAAGTAAAAAATGTAAGTTGAAAATGTTAACATTTTTTTGGTGTTACCAATTGAAGTCATTTAAAAAAATAACCATAATGCAGGGCTTCCCGCAGAAAATTTGTTAGTTAAGATGGTAGGGTTGGGCGGGTGGGCAGGGCCAAGGGTGTGGCAATCAAAGGGGCGGATTTTTGGCGTATGCGTCATGATGAAAATTAAAATATTTTAATAAAATAAATAAATAAATAATTTATTTTTAAAACACTCAAATAAAACTTAATTTTGAAGAAACTATGACAAAAAATGAACACATACTAGATTATTAATGAATTTAAATGTTTTTAACAGATACCTCTAATGGGAATAGCTGCGTTATGAAGTGAAACTAAAGGGTTAATAAACACAAACTAAACCAGATGTTGTAGAACGTCTGGCGAACGATGATGGATAGCGCAAAAATGGTAAAAACTGATTATTTCCCACTATTAATTACATTATCTTAAAGGAGTATAACTACTGTAGCATGTAAATAATGCACATAAATAAAGTGAGCAAGAGCGCTCAACAATTATATCTAATCAACAGGCATGTGAAACCTTAGCAGGTTGCTCAAACAACAAAATCACCAGCTAACTTACTTTAAAATTAGAAGAACTATAGACGAATACAATAACAGGCTTAAAGAAACCCAAAACATAAATTCACTTACAGTTCTCACGGACACATGTTTTATCAACTGGCTAACCTCCAGACATGACGGACCACGTCTATCTCATTTTGGCCATGTGGTGTGCGTGCACGCTCGCGGTGTGAGCGCGTCTGCGCTATTCTCCGAGATGTTTTATCAAGTGGCTAGTTATCTTCCAGACAGTGACAGTCCGGACCACGTCTGTCTCATTACGGCCATGTGGCGCGCGTCCCCGCCTGCGGTGTGATACGCGTACGCGGTATTCTACGAGATGCACTTGACGGCCTTTTGTGCAGCAAATTTTTTTTGTTTTTTTGGACGAGCTAGTTAAGGCGGTAGGGTTTCCAAGCTTAGGCGGGCCGCCTTAACTGAAATATGTTGCGGGAAACCCTACCATACATTTTTACGTAAAGTGAGAAAATTTTTATTAAAAAAAATTCAGATTTTACGCGTTACCAATTAAAGTATTTTTTTAAGTTGATCCATCTTATACTTTTTACAGTGTACTGTGGTATTTACATGGTACTACACGATTAATAATATACTTTTAACAAATACCTTGCCAAAAAACATGTATTAGCAGCCTAAAACCCATTGTAGTAGGTTTTTAGGGACAATATTACTTTCCTACGACTTTTTTGTTAGTGGCAGGGGCTTATGTGGGGATGCAGGTTTAAATGCCCACGTTACTTTTTTATACTTTCTTTCCAAAAGCTCCTTGAAAATATAATAAATTAGAAAAGGGGAAGGTATTCTCGATTGTTGGTACATAATGTTCCTTTGTTATTGTTGTTTTTGTATATTTGTTATATATGCCACTGAAGCATTTAAAAATATAAAGTATAATAAAATAATGCTAAAATTAAAATACAGTTTATAACAAACAAAAGTGTGATAAGAGTCTTGCTTGCTCTGAACATAAACGTCTTGTAACTGTTCTTCTTACTGTTTTTTGCTCTTTTAGGGATTTTTCGTGTCCATTATCTACTGCTACTGCAACGGAGAGGTAAATATAAAACCACACTGAATGCTACGCCTACACTTCAGTATTATTCATAGGCAGCTGTTTTGTTTCTGCACCAGGGAAAGATTGTGTCATACTAAAGTACATTGTTAAAAAACTGAAAATTTGAATTTGGAGTCAACTTAAAGATTAAATGTAATGTTCTGACATATGCAAATGTAAACTTTCTTTTGGAATATTGATATAAAGGAACTAAATCTGTCCAGCTGAAACTTTTGGCTTTTTAGAATTGAGAGACATGACCAAAAAAACTCAAACATCTCTGTTTCCAGGTTCAGACTGAAATTCGTAAAACGTGGCTCCGCTGGACGCTTGCCTTTGACTGGAAGTGTCCCGTGGTTCTAGCCAATTATCGCTACGGGTCAGTTCTGAATAGCAGCGCCAACAGCGTCCAGTCCCAGCTGACCTCTGTGACCCGCAATTCTGCCCTCCACACCAGCAGGGTGTACCGATGCGGAGGTCAGCCCAACGTCACCTCTTTCATACACACACATTCGCACATACACACCACCCTGCCTGGTTACGTCTTCAGCAACTCGGATATCGAGAGCCTCCCGCCTTCGATTCCCGAAGAGAGCGAGGAAGACGCCAAACAGATCGACTGCATCACCCTCAAAGAAAATTACATCACCGTACGACAGGAAGCCCTCAGTATATGTTTCGAGGAGAGCGGACAAAGTTCGTATGATGTCACGCTTGGGGAGGCCAGTGGGGATGCTGATGACATAAAGAGGGGCAATGATGGCACTCATACAGAGAACGGCATAAGCAGCGACGATAGGCGTTCTTTATCGTTAAGGTACGACTGTTTGGATCAGGACGGTAACAAAGTGCGCTAAGGAACTTTTTTTGGGGACATTTCCTGGGACTTAAAACTTTTTTAAAATATTAAAAGAAATCGATGGGACATTGCAAAAGCCAGTCACATGGTGATGCGTCCTAAATAATGCATGAAAACCAAGTCCTTGTGTTTAACCCGTTAAGTTTTGTTCACTTCTTTGTTGGACTTTTCCAACTAACGTCACTGCACCTGTGTACAAGATCGCTTTTGTGGTTAAGTTTGTTTAACTGTACTAGTAAGGATTTGCTTCGTAAAGTCTCACACTGTACGCAATAGGGTGATTCTCACGAAATCCAGACTTAGAAGGTGTCCAGCATCAGATTTTAAAAAAAGAAGCCAATTTTTTTGCACATATAAGATTAAGGTCTTACTATACTATAACTTACTATAACCAATATTTTTTGAGGATTTAAAAAATATTTCCTATAGAATTATTTACAATTTTTAGATTATCATTTTCAAAAATCATCATTACCGCAACATTAAATATATGCATTTACAAACTCATGTTTCGGTAATGAGAACTAAAAAGTTGTCTAGGTACTATGACAAACAAAATTTCAACTTTTATCTGGAGAGAAAAAATAAGAACTGCTTACCTGGTAGCCATCTTGCGTGTTACAGTCAATTATGTCCCTTCCAACAATGATTAAAAATTGTTGCGGAGGATGAGAAAATTGGTCTCGGACACATTTATATTCCTTATTATCAAATACCACATGTTTCTTTACTGTAAATGTTTATTGTATAACATGCACTGAAACTTTTTATATTTTGGATTTTTTATCAAAAATATTTCCATGTCAAAGAACCCAAATCCAGTCATGGACACATTGCGGTAATGAAACTTTTCCTCTTAAATGTGAAAAAAACTACAAATCGGTTTGTATGATGTCATTTGAAATCATGTGCAAAATAGTACATGAAGAGATGTTTGTAACTGTATGCTTCTTATTTTGATAGCATTTACTTTTTTTATCAAAATGTTTCATGACACCTCATAAGTCTATTTTTACGAAAATCACCCAATAATGTTTGTTTTCGCGAACTGTTCGCAAATCGTTTGCTCGTATCATTTCCAAAACACAAGCACAATGATTTTCGCCATAAACATTCTTGGCAGAATTACCTTTTTGCAAACCGTTTTTATAACAATAGTTTGCCTTTGAATGAGGCCCAGTGTTTCTAGTTTGAGTTTTATACACTCGATCAGTTGTTTAGCAAGACGATTAGTAGGATATATGACTTGGCGTGCATGTTTTGATTGTACCAAATTTTACATCAGCAATTTTTTTGTACTGTCAAAAAATCTTTTTTTGTATGTATTGTGCATTGCTGTTTGAAGCGTAATAAATACACTAAAACGTGCATACAGTAGACGTCTTTTAAAAAATGAACCGAAAATCTTTATAGCGGGCTGCCGGTAAAACGTAATTTTAAAAACTTGACCTTTGTAGATATCTCAGTTGTATTAGAATTTAATAACAGTAGATATATTTGAAAATCCCAAGATGTGTGGCTTTATTAAAGATGATCAGATGACGTAAAGGTTAAGTTAAGATGAAAAACCCTAATAAACTCGAGTGTTGGTTAGTTTAAATTGACTGCTGAGCTCTTCCTCGACCCTTTGAGGTTAGGCCATGTGCACATACAGTAATTGCAGTAACACTACCATCCTCGACAGGTCTTTTATGGAAACAAGGAATATAAATACGTATTTTATTTCAGTTCATCATGATACGTATTCTTTTTTAGTTATTTCTCATTGGCGTATAATAAATCAAGAATAATATAAATGTTTTTATTTAGTTTCTCTATTTTTTACTGAGGAAAAAAACCTCAGTAATCCCACAGCTATTTCTTCTAAAGTTTCCAAAATGTCTGAAACTAAGCTCAGATACCAAAAATTTGACATTTTATGTGAACTCGAATAATTATCTAAACTAATGCATTTATTTTAGTTTTCTCACATTAGGACGTTATGCTAATAGTGTCATTGTGTCAAACTTTAAGAGGATGTTTTGAAAATCCAGAATCCTTCCTTTTTGGTCAAATCTATCCACTTATCGCAATTATTATCCCAATTAATGAAGTGATGGTTCGGTCTTCGGTCTTTCACAAGCCTGATGTCTTCGTCACTGTAAATATAAAATGATTAACGTTAATTATGCCCATTGTCAAAGAGTAGCAGCCTTGTGTTGTTTTCTTTCATGTGCCCTTTATATTTCCCACTCTTATCCTTCCAGTCGCCAATCTTATAAATTTCTCTCACCATTAGCGATCGCATTAATGCCGAGCCCCCACCTCCCCCTGCTACAGCTTTTAATCTTTCCATTTCCTCTTCTTGTTAGTCATAAAAGCCAGTTTTGCAGGTGACACCGTCGGTAATGGGCCTCACGTGTAAAAGCTTTCGACACTTTTTGTTTCAGCGCAGTTCCCCCAGTCTGTATAACAAATTTGAAATTATTTGGAAAAACCTGAATGTCGCTTTCTCTGAAATTGTATCAACTTTTATATGGAAGTGATGACATCTGCCCACACAATCCGTGGAAAATTCACAGTTTCCCTGAACGAACGAATCCCTGAGCAGCAGATGGAGTTCTTGTTTTTGATGTGTTTTAGTCATTTGTTCTAATGTCTTTGTCTATCGTGTGATTAATGTCTTGTGGTGGAAATTACCTCCAACCACTTGTTTTACATTTAATCTTAGTATTTAGTCATGCGTAACCTGCCGATGATGGCTTCATACCAGCTCGCTCGTCTAATTTGTTTTTTAAGGGTTTCAAATCTGTAAGTCTTTTTATCTGTTGGGCGGTTGATGTCAGGAGGAAAATGTTATTGCTCAGAGGTTATTTCAAAGCTAAAAGTAATAAAGGTCTGATGTCAGTATAAGCTTCCTCTTAGATGTTGTATTCGCCTTTGTTTCAAGGTTAAAGGCCAAGCGGTTCAAACATAGTGTAGGTCACATGTACACTCAATAAATGCTTGGTTATTTTTAACCCAGCAATGGGTCAAAAAGGGATTAACCCTCTAGATATAACCATTGTTGGGTCAAATCTAAATATTTTCCTGGTTTAATTTTACCCCACGGCTGCTTTTTGACTCAGTGCTGGGTTGAAAATAACCCTGCATTTTTAGAGTGTGGGTAAAATAAGAACAAAATCAGGTGGGTTGTATTAACCCATGGTTTGGTCTAATATGGACATTTTCTGTTTATGTAAACCAACGGTTGGGTAAAATTAAACCAGGAAAATGTTTAGATTTGACCCAACAATGGGTTATAACAACCCAACATAGATTAATTTAACCAATTTTTAGGTCAAATAAAAAAACATCCTGGGTACGCTGGGTTAAAAATAACTAGGTTGAGTGTGGGTTAAATAAGGACAAGTCCAACCATTGAGTTTAAATAATCTACACTGGGATTTTTCAACTCATGCTTGGGAATATGGACATTTTGAACATTAATTTAAAGCTGTGTTTGGGTTTGTCCACATTTTAACCAACCATGGGTAAATCAATCCATGTTGGGTTGTTTTAACCCATGATTTGGTCAAATATGGACATTTTCAATGTTTATTTAAACCAATGGTTGGGTTAAAAGAATCTATGTTTTGTTGTTTTAACCCATGATTTTGTCAAATATGGACATTTTCAATGTTTATTTAACCAACGGGTTTGTCCATATTCTAACCAACCATGGGTTAATTGAATCTACGTTGTGTTGTTTTAACCCATGATTTGGTCAAATACTGTATGGACATTTTCAATGTTTATTTAAACCAATGGTTGGGTTTGTCCATATTTTAACCAACCATGGGTTAAATCTATCTATGTTGGTTTTTTTTTAGTTTAACCCATTGTTGGGTCAAATCTAAACTTTTTCCTGTGTTAATTGTACCCAAAGGCTGCGTTTGTACCTTTTTGACCCAATGCTGGGTTGAAAATAACTGGGTAAAATAGGGACAAATCCAACCGTTGAGTTTAAATAATCTACACTGGGATTTTTCAACCCATGCTTGGGAATATGGACATTTTTAACGTTAATTAAAACCAATGCTTGGGTTTGTCCATATTTTAACCAACCGTGTGAGAAATAAATCTATGTTTGCGCGTAGAAATCCCAATTGATTGCAACACAAAATTCCAGCAACGTTGGTACACAAAAGCCCCTTTTTAGAGCAGTGTCTGGTGCGCATTTTTGACATTAATCGTCCATCCGCACCTACGTACCAGTCATGTGCACCCCTTAAAAGACAAAAGAGAAGACGACTAAAGCTAACAGCGGCATGAACTGATTTCCATTTAATCTTATTACCGTCCAGAAGAACCTACAGAAGTGTTTATCAACACCTCACGATCCATCCTCTTGCAGAGAAAACAGCAGCGGATCAGAAAAATAATAATCCTTCTGTTCCTCTTTTTCTGGTCATCCCACACCATGTCATAAATAATACAAAATGATTCACTTCAGATAATGAGACTGCACTTTTATACCACCATATATGTTAAATTCTCCATTACAAAACTACATTTATTGGCCATACAAGTGCTCTGATGACATTTGCACTATGAACCACCGAGAATATTTGTCATAGCTGTATTGTTTAGTCTCGGCTTCGTTTCTATTGCTTTTGAATTGTGAACTCGGACGTCAAAGATGGTCAGCGATAGTAGCATTTTTTGAATGAATCTGATGATAATTGATAATAATTGAGTTAAACAAGACCAGTGGCATGAAAATCAATATGCGTCTTTATATCATTATATCGTATTTATAACATTATTTATATGCGACATTATATCATTATATCATATTTATATCATTATATATATTATTTGCATCCAACGCGACTTAGTGTGCATTTGCACTGCTACCAAGCGGCAATACTTTACCAACTAAGCTACATAAACTAAAAAAGTTAATGCAAAACATCAATAGTTTTTTTTATGTGTGACTCCCGAGTCCTTAAAATGGCCCGTAGTTTGTCTTATTACAGTTTATTACAGCATGTCCCTGCCTGTCTATTCATTCGGTCGCCTTCATTAGTCACCATTCACACCTGTTGTTCCTCCACAATACAGATTTAGGGAAGAAAAATGTGGCTTGTGTTTTTCCTCAAACATCCCTTTCATTTACATCCAATAATGCGTTATTGTGTGGTCAGAAATGGGCTGCGATGTATTCAGACAAACAATACTCAATCACACCATATTGAGCTTCTCCCTTAATGCTTAATTTTTTGGTCCCGCATTGCATCGTGGGTAATCGATTTTCTCATTTTCCTCGTTGTGGAATAATTAAGACAAACCGTCTTTGTTCATGTCTAAGGAGACATTTATCTGAGAGAGAAAGAAGTGAGACAAACAGTGCAGGGAAATAAAGACATTACCCATAATCCCTCAGGTTTTCTATAGGTTTGAAATAGAAAGGCAGCCGACATTATAATTATGAGTGAAGTAGTAGATTTGTAAGATTATGTAAGATATTCAAATGCTCTGACGTGACAAGGTTTTGATCAGGCATTGCAAAAAAATACCCTGTGGGGTCCAAGGGGACTGGATTTTGCACGACACGGTAACAAAACTCCTAGGAGGCAATAAAGAGACAATCAAATGTGCCTTTAATAGTTAATAAGACCGTAATTTGTTGTGGGGTGTCCGTGCTGTCCGTTTTGATATGGACCTTTGTTAAAAGTGACTTTGGTTTATGTAAAACTAGATATGCCACCAATTTGAGGACATGATCTTTTTGTTATAGAATTGAAAGCGCAGTTCAATCCCGTTCACTTTTTAATTGCCGAAACCTCTTTGATCAGACCTTTATAAGTGTAAAAATCTCTTCCTTTAGACTTTCAATAAGGACACTCAAAGTACACACACGCTCTCACACAAATATTGACATGAGCTGAATACAAATATCCTGATGGAGGTTTATAGGAGATGCTTGTGTACATGATCAGTGAACTCACCTTTAACTGTGAGTAAAAAGTAATTGCTGGTTTTCTGCACCTCAGCATGCTTTTAAAAGCACAGTTGCTTTTTTCAGATTGAAATTTCGCTATGGTTTGCTGTGGTCTACATGTATTTAGAAAATGGTTTTCCTGACCATTAGGATCACTTAAGCTCTTGGTCTGTTCCCTATTCGCATTCACTGACTGTCCGAATGGATTTTGACATCAGATCGACGTTGGATTTTGAATTTGGATCAATGTTGTTTTTTGAGGCAATACAGAATTTTGAGCAGATGTCAAGGTGATTTAAGACTATTTAATATCTGCAGAAACCCTTTAGGTTGTAAGTTAATATTTCATAATAAATGTCCACAGACTTATACAGGAAAAAATATTTACTGTATGTTGTCAGATTGCTGTATCCATTTTGAATTCAAATCAACATTGGATTTTGACGTCAGATCAACGTTGAATCCTGATGTAGGATCAATGCTGGATTTTGACGTCGGATCAACATTGGGTCCTGACGTCGGATCAACGTTGGGTCCTGACGTCGGATCAGCGTTGGGTCATGAAGTCGGATCAACGTTGGGTCCTGATGTCGGATCAGGGTTGGATCGTGACGTCGGATCCTGACATTGGATTAACGTTGGATCGTGCAAAGGATCAACGATGGATTTTGACGTCGGATCAACGTTGGATCCTGAATTTGACGTCAGATCAACGTTGGGTCCTGACATTGGATCAACGTTGGGTTCTGATGTCGGATCAACACTGGATCAATGTCTGATTTTGACATCAGGCCGACATTGGATTTTGACATCGGATCAATATTGGTTCTTGACGTCGAATCAACGATGGATTTTGACGTCGGATCAACGATGGATTTTGACGTCGGATCAATGTTGGGTCCTGACGTTGGATCAGCGTTGGATCGTGACGTCGGATCAAAGTTGGGTCCTGACGTCAGATCAACGTTGGATTGTGACATCTGATCAATGTTGGATTTTGACGTCAAATCAACGTTGGAACCTTATTTGTATGTCAGATCAACGTTGGGTCCTGACATTGGATCAACGTTGGGTTCTGATGTCGGATCAACACTGGATCAATGTCTGATTTTGACATCAGGCCGACATTGGATTTTGACATCGGATCAATATTGGTTCTTGACGTCGGATCAACGATGGATTTTGACGTCGGATCAACGTTGGGTCCTGACGTTGGATCAGCGTTGGATCGTGACGTCGGATCAAAGTTGGGTCCTGACGTCAGATCAACGTTGGATTGTGACATCTGATCAATGTTGGATTTTGACGTCAAATCAACGTTGGAACCTTATTTGTACGTCAGATCAACGTTGGGTCCTGACATTGGATCAACGTTGGGTCCTGACGTCAAAATCCAACGTTGGGTTCTGACGTCGGATCAACGTTGGATCAATCTCTGATTTTGACATCAGGCCAACATTGGATTTTGAGGTCGGATCAGCATTGGATCCTGACGTCGGATCAATGTCTGATTTTGATGTCAAGCCAATGTTGGATTTTGACATCAATACCCAATTTTGAGCAGATAATCAATAATCTTATCAGTCAGTCTGTCTGTCTATAGTATCTGTCTGTCTGGCCATCTTATCTGTCTGTCTATCTATCTGCCTATCTCTCCGTTAGGCCATCTTATCTGTCTGTCTTTCTGCTCTGTGTAAGTCTATCTGCCTGTCTGTCTGTTTGTATGTCTGTCTGCCTGCCTGTCTATAGTATATATCTATCTGTCTGTCTGTCTCCCTGCCTGTCTGTCTGTCTCTCTGTCTGTCTGTCTGTCTATCATATAGACAGTGTTTCATACAGTATCTAGTGACAGATATTTTTTAAATAGTTTCTTGTGTTTCAATAGGTAAATAGCTCCATCATGTGGTTTAACAAAGACTTGTCAACAAAAATTGTTGTCATGCTACTGTTCTGTTATTATTTTTCAGTATATGCTACAGTATAAACAATATTTCTGTTACACTTAAAACACAAGACTTGTATTACGCACAGTATAAATAATTTTTCAGAAATGATATATATGAAATTAATATGACTTTTAGCAAAAGTGTGATTTTTTTCAAGATTCTTCTAAATAAGTGTATATTTGTAAAATGATATTGTTTTGTATGTAACATTTAAATACATGGTTTATTAGCATTGACTGAAATATTTACAATGAATAAAATCTTTTAATTTGAAAGAGTATTTTTAAATGCTTGGAATTACTTTTGAGGACAAAACAATTATTTCTTTCATAAGAATATAAAAAATAAAGTAAAAGCAGCCAATAAGACGCAATAATAGATGTGAAATCTTTCAATGTTCACTGAAAAAAATTATTCATTAAATTTACTTGATTTTTTTAGGGTAAGTGGTTGCAATAAATGTATTTAAGCTACATTTAAACAAAAGTTTTTTATTTTATTTAATTTTCAATTTTTCTTGTTTAAATGTAGCTTAAATAAATCAATTGCAACCATTTACCTTAAAAAATTAGTAAATTTAATGAATATTTTTTCAGCGTTTTTAAAATGTATTTTCCGGTGAAACCTCAAGAAGCTTCTTGATAAAATGCCATGAGTGAGATTTTACAAATTCTAGGAAAAGATTACCTACACTACACTACAGTTTTGATTTATTTTGAATGCTTTTAGTCACAACTTAATCCATACAGTAGTTGCATTTGTGTAATGTCCTAGTTTTTATGAGATTACTATTGTAATGTATAAAATATAAGTAATGAGTGTTTCCAAACTTTTGATCACATTTATTACTCTTATTAATTATGAAATAAAAATCTATGTATTTATGTAATGTATTTAAATAAACATGTAAATAGTCTTAAAAACTGAATTTATTTTAAAAACATAATAAATATTGAAAAATTACCTGAAATATGCAGTGATGACATAAACCGAAACTGACAAGTTTTGGTCAATTTATCCATTATTTATTATAATATGTTTACATTCCACTTTACAAATTCTTACAATATTCCCGATGTAAAAATTCCCTTCTTTTCAGAGCTGTTTTTGGCCTCAATTGGTCGTTACAATCTTTGTACAAACATGATCACAGAACACACAGAATCTATAGAATAAATTACTTTTAAAAAGAAAGCAAAAAAAAAAACAGTAATAACCGAGCCACAAAATTTGCACCAAGTTTCGAACATCGGATGTCAAGACATCTCATTTCCAGTCTAGAAACAAAACAGATATGCCGTCGAAAGAATTAAAATAACAAGTAGCCAAAACAAGAGCAGTATACAATCACGAAACAAACCATACCGTCTAAACGGGCTACTTAGTCGATGTTATTTTAAGCTAAACACTAAGCTTGGACTTTAGAAATCTCGAAAAGCAAAACGGAGAAATAGGCGTATGGAACGACGGACGTTACATTCAAAACATCAATGAGAACTTCAAAACACGCTTAAAATAAAGTGACAATGCGAAGCGGAACTCTTCTGAAACATTATGACATCATAATGTTCTGATGATGTAACAATGTATAATTACATAACACTGACGTTTTTTGTGCAATCACTGATTTACTCAGTTTTATGGCAACTTAAGAAAGATCAGGCATTTCATGTACAAAACTTTCAGAGTAGAAGTGCTGATCTGCAATCAGCTAATGTATTATATATATATATCCTTTCATTATAGTTAAAGTTGGCAACATGTCACATACAGGCGTGGTTTAGTGTGTGCGTGGGGAGGGACAAATTCTAGTTACCATAATTAAACAAGATTTGAAATAATAAATAAATCTAATTAAAATTTAAAGGAATATAGAAACGTAAACCATAAATGTAACAGTATACATTACATATATTTTAGGGTAAAATGACTAAATTATGTTTCTTTTTTAGTTCCTGTATGATCCATAACATTTATTTAGTCACTTGGGATTTAGTCTGGTAAATAAATAAATGTAAACGTTTAGTTTTGGCACAGCTGTTATGTTTTAGCAATTTAGCAAAGTGTATCTGAATTGTACCTACCTTTACAAAAACGAACGAGTAAGTATGGTAACCAGTATTTGTTCTCCCCTCCGGGTAGGCGGTTCATCCCTCACCGACTACTGTATATCTATATCCTTGTGAATTGTGATGAGTAAAAATGTCTATTTCCCGAACAGGACTTAGTGCCGTTTTAACAATCACTTAACAATATAGAATTCAGCACGATAAATATAGAAACACAATATAAAACAAGGCCTCAGAAAGGATGTTTTTCAATTGTTCTCTGAGAGGTTACGTGAGTGAACAGCGCTAGAAACCTGCCTTGACATCCAGGGAAACCTTCACCTGTTACGAAAATCCCACCAACTGCCTGAAATTCCGCAATACGGAATTGGATTCTTCAAATTGTGTTCCCTAAATCCTGGATATCATCATAGCTTTGTGTGCGTGTGTGTGTGTTTTAACAGTCCGAGTCACGGGATCATCATCGCAGAACTGACGCCCAGAGATAGAGGTGTGCGGTCACAGTATAACGCAGTGCAGCCTCTGGGAACCCGAAGGTCTGTCCGCCCGCCATTTGGCCTTCCTCTTCTTCTTCAGACCCCGCTCTGGAATCTGCTGCCTGGAAAGATGATAAAGATTCAGTTATTATAGCGAAAACATAGCGAATACACGCATTGCGATGCCACTTACCGAATCACTCTGACAAGCTCATGAAACGCTTTGTCTACATTCATGGGTGGATCCTTCGCACTCGTTTCGATATACGTGATCTGCGAGAAATACATAAGAAACTATTTACATTTGTGACCCTTATATGAAAAGTTTGATTTCACTCACTGATTTTAAAAAAAGCTTTGGAAAAGGGAGTCGGCTGACTTCCAAAACACACTTGTAGCCAATCAGCAGTAAGAGTCTACTAACCGACATCGTTGCCTGGGTTGCGTATGTGTGGGGCGGGTCTATAAAAAAAGGTCCAGATTCTATTGGGGTAGGGGCGTGTTTGTTTAGGTGACTTCAAATGTCAACACTGGCTTTCAGAGATCATGCACCCCGCCTTTAATCTTTGACATGACCTTAACTCAGTCAATTTTAAAGGGGACCTATCATGAAAATCTGACTTTTTTATTTAAGTGCTATAATTGGTTCCCAAGTGCTTATATCAACCTAGAAAACTGAAAAAAATCAACCCAGTAACTTAGTTTTGGCAAACCATTCTCTGCAAGCATGTGGAAGAAATAGATAATGGAAATTTGGCTCCCCTTGTGATGTCAGAAGGGGATCTTATTATAATAATACCGCCTCTTAATCTGCACTACCCAACCACAGCACTGCCCTTAAGTACAGAGAGAAAGAGAAAATAATTGACAGCACAATTGAGTTCAACAAAATATCATTATGGTGATCAGTGTTTGCATTTCATCAGCTCATTTGCATTTTTAAGGACACACCCAAAAAACGGCACAATTTTGCTCGCACCTACAAAGTGTCAATTTTAACATGCTATAATTAATTATCTATATGATATTTTAAGCTCTAACTTCACATACGTACTCTGGGGACACCAAAGATTTATTTGACATCTTAAAAAAGTAGTGAGAAATGTCCCCTTTAAAGATATCATGTTTATATTTTCCCAAAATTATGTAGTGAATTTCAAAGACAGTAATAGACTTACGCTGTGTTTGGTGGCCATTTCTCGACCCTGGTCACTGGTGATCTTGCGTAGATGCACCAGGTCGACTTTATTCGCAACTAGGACCATTGGAAAAGACTCCCTACAGACACAATAGGTAAACTAAAACATACTTGTTTTCATCATCATCAAATTGGTTCGATTGTGCCAAGCTCATACCTGTCCTTTACTCTCAGGATGAGCTGATGGAAACGGTCGATGTGCTCAAAACTGGCTTTATCGGTGACTGAGAAGACGATGAGAAATCCGTCTCCTGTCCTCATGTACTGCTCTCTCATGGCACTGAACTCTTCCTGTCCTGCTGTGTCTAGAACTAAACGCACAAACACATCGATAAATATACACAGACGGTTCAAAAATAACCACTGCGGTAAGCGAAAACACTTTTTTTACACATATCTATAATATATGACTATATATTAAAGGTGCAGTGTGTAACTTTTAGGAGGATAACTTTACAAAAATGCAATATAATATACATAACTATATTATCAGTGGTGTAAAAAGACGTTACATAATGAACTGCATTGTTTTTATTACCTTACTATGAGCCGTTTTTATCTAAATACAACGCGGGTCATGTTTCTACAGTAGCCATAATCGGAAAACTGCGCACTTTGTCTAAGACGACAACATGTTTGTCCTGTGATGGCTACCGTGGCTTCTCTATGCGCTTCGAAAGGAAGGGGGTGAGCTGTGCACTATGCCGTTAGTTGCAATTTCCAATCCCACCACTAGATGCCTCTAAAATCTACACACTGCACCTTTAAATCTTGAATTTAGCTACGCCCCTACTGGTGATTCCCTGAACTGCTCACCATCCAGAATGGCCCACTGCCCATCAATCTCGGTGTGTTTGAGGTACGAGTCCTCAATGGTGGGGTCGTAATCGGGGACGAAGATCTTCTGGAAGAACTGGATGGTGAGAGCGCTTTTCCCAACTCCTCCGTCTCCGACCACCACCAGTTTATACGTCGGCAGGTTGTCCCCGGGAACCATGCTGGTCGCCATGGAGACAGCTTCACCTGTGATAAAGGGGAAAATGTGTCAGATGAGACCGATGCCAATGGATACGATGTCACTAGATGGACTTTATACAGGCATGAATGGGCTGTGTGTTTCCTAGACATCCCAGCTAGAAAATCACACACACTGAGGAAAGACGGTCTAGACGAGACTCTTGGATCGGTTCTCAGTGTGATCTCAGTTTGAAACTGCCAACAACCAGAAGGGCCCACAGACTGACCAGTCAGCTAAAACCGTACAGACAAAATGACACTTCCTGAAAAACACTTTCTACAGTAGACAACTAAAACACAAATGCAATCTTTTATTGTAATAATAAACATGCAAGAAATGTAAGAATGCTTTCTGATTTCCAGATTTGTTTATGTCTAACCCTAAGAAGAAGCTATGGCACTAAGGGGTATGACGAGACATGTACGCCCAGAGTATAGTTTTTTTTTTTATGTGTATGTGAACGTGCGCGCACGGTCGAATGCAAAGCCTTGCAAAGCGTAGTTTGTTTAACTCGTACACAGACGTATGACGCAGGTGCATTGCATTTGCGTTACACTGTAGTAAAGCCATGTTTCATTTGTGGTTACTATGGTTTTGTTACAAATAAAACCAAGAAACTATGGCTACTATGGTTAAACTATGATTAATATTCGTGAGGAACCAGTCAGGTGTCGGTATTACACACCTCCTCCGATCGCTTTTCCTGTCAACCACAATTAAAGGAAGTTCAGGATTTCCTTTCTGTAATCATCAGGGAGCTCCTTTTCTCAGGGATTATGTCAGAACTACGTTTCCAAACTGCTAAATGAATATGCTCAATGCTTCACATCTATGACTCACATCCTGGCAAATTCTTCGTAAAACTGCAATTTTCGTATTGCACAATTGAAAAAAAAAGTAATATGAAAAAATGAGGTTGACAGGGATGAACAACCAGAAATGTTGTCCTGTAACTGAGGTTCTGGCTAGATGGGATACAGCTACTGACTAAATCTCCGAGATGTTGGGTTTAGGGTTAGGTTTGGGAGTAGGATTAGAATGAAAACAGAGGTACTGACTAGATGGGATACAGCTACAGTCTAAATCCCCAAGATTTTGGGTTTAGAGTTAGGTTTGCGAGTAGGATTAGAATGAAAACAGAGGTTCTGTCTAGATGGGATACAGCTACGACCTAAATCTCTGAGAGTTGGGGTTTAGGATAAGGTTTGGTGGTAGGATTAAGAAAAAATAGAGGTTCTGGGTAGATGGGATACAGCTATGACCTAAATCTCTGAGATTTTGTAGAATAAAGTTTGGTGGTAGGATTAGAAGCAAAACAGAGGTTCTGTCTAGATGGGATATAGCTACAGTCTAAATCTCCAAGATTTTGGGTTTAGGGTTAGGTTTGCGAGTAGAGTTAGAATGAAAACAGAGGTTCTGTCTAGATGGGATACAGCTACGACCTAAATCTCCGAGATTGGGGGTTTAGGATACGATTTGATGGTAGGATTAGTAGCAAAACTGAGGTTCTGTCTAGATGGGATATAGCTACGACCTAAATCTCTGAGATTTCGGGTTTTGGATACGATTTGATGGCAGGATTAGGAGCAAAACAGAGGTTCTGTCTAGATGGGATATAGCTACGACCTAAATCTCTGAGATTTGGGGTTTTGGATACGATTTGATGGTAGGATTAGGAGCAAAACAGAGGTTCTGTCTAGATGGGAAACAGCTTCGACCTAAATCTACGAGATGTTAGGTTTAGGGTTAGGTTTGGGAGTAGGTTCTGTCTAGATGGGATACAGCTACTACTTAAATCTCAGAGATTTGGGGTTTAGGATAAGGTTTGGTGGTAGGATTAGGAGGAAAACAGAGGTTCTGTCTAGATGGGATACAGCTACAACCTAAATCTATGAGATTTTGGGATAAGGATTAGGTTTGGGGGTAGGATTCTAGATAGATGGGATACAGCTACGGCCTAAATCCTGTGAAATGCTGGGTTTAGGGTTAGATTTGGGAGTAGAATTAGGATGAAAACAGAGGTTCTGTAGATGGTATACAGCTATGACCTAAATCTCAGAGATGTTGGGTTTAGGGGTAGGATTAGGATAAAACAGAGGTTCTGGGTAGATGGGATACAGCTACGGCCCAAATGCCGTGAAATGTTGGGTTAAGGGTTAGGTTTGGGGGAAGGATTAAAATGAAAACAGAGGTTCTGGCTAGATGGGATACAGCTACAGCCTAAATTTCTGGGATGGTGGGTTAAAGGCGGGGTGCATGAGCTCCGAAAGCCAATGTTGACATTTGAAATAACCTAAACAAACACGCCCCTACGCAAATAGAATCTGGACCTTCTTTTGATAGACCCGCCCCACAAATACACAACGCGATGTTGGTTAGAAGACACGCACCTTACTGCTGATTGGCTACATGTGTGTTTTGATAGTCGGCCCAACTCCCTTTTCTATCAAAACACACTTGTAGCCATTTCACGGCATTTTGGCCGTAGCTGTTTTCTAACGTGTTTTTCAAAAATCATGCACTCCGCCGTTAAGGGTCAGGTTTGGGGGTAGGATTAGAATGAAAACAGAGGTTCTGGCTAGATGGGATACAGCTACTGCCTAAATCCTATCAAATGTAGGGTTTAGGATTAGGTTTGGGGATAGGATTAGAATGAAAACTAAGGGTTCTGGCTAGATGCGATACAGATACAACCTAAATCTCCGAGATGTTGGGTTCAGGGTTAGGTTTGGAGTAGGATTATAACGAAAACAGAGGTTCTAGCTAGATGGGATACAGCAGCTGCCTAAATCCCATAACATGTTCTGTTTAGGGTTAGGTTTGGGGGTCTGAAAAGATTGGCCATTGTTGTATCTCTTCTAGCCATAACCTTGGAACTGGTGACAAGTGGAACTCACTGAGGTCATTGAGGCTATGACTAAGTACGTTTACACTGCCGGTCCAAATCTGATATTTGCGCATACAAAAATCGGATTTGGACTTGCAGTGTGAACGCAGTATATGACTGTTACTCAACCATAGGACTGGGGCCCACTAGGAGGCCTGAAAATCACTTAAAATCTAACCTAAACAAGCATTATAATAACTAAAAAAGTTGTTTGGGTATTGGTATGATAAATGTACATCTTTCTGGAGGCTTTCAAATATTGTTGTGGAGAATGGAGAGCATTGAAGTAAAAAAAAACTGAGGTCAACTGGTTTACAGTATAGATTATTATTATTAAGTTATACAACCCATAAAATTTTGGCTCTGGGCCGTCTGGGAAGTCTTATTCAGATTAAAAATATTAATGTTTATTAAAAATTGACTAAAATATTTGAGGCTGAAAGGCTGTCAGTGGATAACTTCTAATTCTCTTTTGACCAAATAGTGAACAACAACAACAACAACAACCGTGTTTAAGTTAAAAACAAGCTGCTACTTTCCTTTGTAGATCGATCTACATACAGTCCTAAAAATAAAGGTGTTAAAAGTTTCTTCACACAATGCCACAGTATAGTGATTTGGTTATAGGTCATGATTAGTCATTTCTCTCTTATCTTTTTATAATCTAATGAACCTTTTCCCACTACAAATAACATTTTGTGAAACAAGAAACAATGCAACCATACAAAGAAAGTAGCTATTAATTGTTTTGTAGGGAAATAACCGTGTGGTGCATAAAAAGCAAACTTAGAATAAAACGTAGAACATTTTTTTAAAGGACACACGGATGTTATCAATTATACCATAATTTTTGCTTAGTGTGCATACTTCTGACATAAATATTATTTGGAGTGTGACCCTTCAACACAAATCTGAGCTTATGCACATATCAATACACCCACTTTCATCATTTAGTCTAGCTTATTCAATGCATTACCAATACAAACCGTTATTGTATGCATCTGCGTCTATTTTTGCATTAGATCGCAAAAAAAGGAAATAATGTCTCGTGCATTAGTCGTCTGCTTCATGCATACTGTATGTGCACTGTTGCACCAATAATATCGCGTAATAATATCGTTAAACGCCCACTGAACGTACAAAATCCAAGATGATCTTCCTGTAAAGATGCAAAAACTGTCATATTCGAAGATATGCATTAAAGATCATTACCTTATCACGAGACGACAGCATATGCCAGTAGCCCGATCCGTTGGCACAGATGTTGCACTGCACCCGACATTACCGAGTAAATGCACACGCGGAAACGTTTGTGTATTTTTTTTACACAACTGGATGCGCTGCGTCTTTACAACGATCATCCGCGCGAGAAACCGTTTCAGTTCCTCACGCCTCGATACTGAGCGTGTACAGTTTACACTAGGCGTGTTCGGCTGCTTTATGCTACGATGCGCAGATTAGTCTGCGTATGAATTGGAAGTATCGCGAGAGCGATCAGACAGCTGTCATTTCGAATCGCTCTCGCGATACTTGGATGCCATACTTCGATTAGTCTGCACAGCGCCGCGCTGACTGATTTAGAAAACTGACAGGGGGAGACGAGTCGCTTCTGCAAAACATTTCGAAACAACTTTAAACGTTAAATGCTCACTACTGCTTATTTTAAATGATTAATTTCTCTTTAAAACTACAAAAACGACCCTGAAATGCAATATTAAAGATACATTTTTAAAACTGTTAAAAATACTCCCCTCTTTCTCCTGAGCTTTGGGACGCTCCACTGTCAGAGCTCAGTGTGGGCACGAGCATGAGTCAATGCCCTGTTTAATTTAGGTTTGCTGAACATTTGCGTATGTATATAAGAAACAAATTTAAATGTATTTTTCTTCATTTGATGTCAGCGTTTGAGATAATAATATTTATTATTCTTGATTAAATGATAAATGGTATTTTAGTCAGATTAATGACTATGAAATAGATTGCCACACATGAACAGCCAATCAGAAATGAATATATGCATGTCAATCATTTAGAGGGCGGGGCTTTGGAAATAGAGGAACGGTATCTGTACATGACACTTCAGGGCACTTAAAAATGCTACGCGTAACGCACAAATAGTAACATTTAGATTTATATTAACTATATATATATTAACTATGAATTTATATAACTATATATAAATATTTTTAGAATAAATATTTATATTTTTTGTAGAATAATGTAGTATAGTCAAATGTATATATTATAGCCTGGGACTACTATAGCAAATCTTGACTCGTAAGTAAACAAAACTTAAAAGTAGTTCAAACCTTTCTGACAAAAATATTGATCACACATTTAACTCGTTCATTGTACTTAATTGAAAGCTATAATTTTTATTTATTTATTTATTTATTTTAATTGCGTTGTATGCTTCAGCACCAAATCGGACCCCATTATCATCCACTTCAAGCTAACAAAGTGATGGCGTAAACCAATATGCATGTTTCGCAGCCCACGCTCCTTTTCCCTCGAGATAAGAGAGACATTTATTTTCTGGCTCATTTGTACCCGAGCAAATGATGTAATTGACTACAACAAGAGAAGATGCTGGAAACAGATCCATAGCAGTGATGTGTTCTAGAATCGCCCTATGACTTCATAATGGTTGCCTAGTAACAGGCAGGCAGTCTCTCGAGCATCCTCCAATGGTCTCGGTCCCATGCAGACCTGCTTAAAATGATCACCGTGACCCCCGGAACCGTCACCTATTAAAGCTGTATACATTCAATCTAGTGTTGCTGTTAATGTTGCAGTGATGAGGTGATTGTGCTTTTTAAAGTGCAAATTCGGGTCACCGCTTTGCAATAAAACATGTATACATTCCCTCCAGTAGGTGGGGCCACACACACACGCACGCACACACAAACAAACGCAGCCAATAGATGGCACTGCTAATAATGTAGTTTGTTCATTTTTATAATTACACAATGCCATAAGAACAAGAGGTATTACATAGTCACGTCACTAAATTAGCATTAGTTCACAGACAAATATCTATCTATCTATCTATCTATCTATCTATCTATCTATCTATCTATCTATCTATCTATCTATCTATCTATCTATCTATCTATCTATCTATCTATCTATCTATCTATCTATCTATCTATCTATCTACAAAACAACCTATGAAGTGTTCATTCAAGACCACGCCCCCGCAATACGCCCCGCCCCGCGCACAGACCTATGAAAATGTGGGCGGGGCATGAACGGTTGCGCCATGTTAACGCTGCACGTTGCAGTGGCAGCAGCCAGTAGCAGGACTATAGAGATGTATGCGGGATTATAGAGCTAAACCCGGCCAGTCAGCGGGCACAGAAAGGATTGCCATTGCGTTATTGAATGCATTTCACACAAGACGACAGCAGGATTGCACGTGCATGAAGGATTATTATTTATAACCGTGCCAAAGGCCCCTTTGAATTGAATGTAATGTGAACGTCTACAGCAATGTGGTTATTTTATTGCGGATGAGCTGCCGTTTTCCGTTCGTCCCCCTCCTGTTTTCCTTTCATCCCCCTCCTGTTTTCCTGTCATCCTAGTTCAAGTCATCTTTTATTCACTGGACTCTCCTAGACCTGTTTATGAAGGTAAGCGTGCGTTGTGGGTACATATTTTTGCATTGATGTAACCATGAATGAATGCATGCATGCATGTCCCGTCTTCCTTTTTATCCCATTGCATAGCAACCAAACCAGCCAATGCAAGCTTTCAAGACCCCCAAATGATGCACAGGCAGAGGCGTGAGGAAGCTTGCGTTCACCTTGCATGAGATTTTAGGCGCAGGGTTTTCCAATGACTTTATGTAATATGAATTTCTGATGGATGGATTTCTGAATTTAATGCAACATGGATTGCATGCTTAAGGTTTCGTTTTGTTACTGGCCTATTTGGTACATCCATGTAGGTCATATTTGATGTATTGAATCAGTTTGCGCGTTTCTAATTGTGCTTTCTTTCTCTGTCACGTCATTACATAACCCCTTTTCTCATCCATTGCATGCAAATAATCTGCTTGCCTGTAGAGTTGCATGTAAATTGATGTAATATGGTGGCACAAGGTAGGTTTTAATTGTTTTCTGGGCACTACGCATCTCACCCGGCTGTCGGTGACATCATCTCCTGTTCAATGTCCCCCGGTGTATGTGTGTGTGTTAGTGCGCATTCTTGAACAGACTGTAATGCAAATATGTATTGTATTCAGATGATATACATTTTGCAATTGTGCATTCAGTCAAATGGTTTATTTTGTATTCGGGCATGTCAGTGTTGTTTTTGGGGACCAGGTGTAATGTAAATATTAGTGCACTGAAGATGTGTTGAATGCATGGGTGTGCATGCATGCATGCAATGAATGAAATGATCAATGAGACCTACTGTGATTTTTACAGTCAGTTCTGTTTACATTTATGCATTCGGCAGATGCTTTAATGCATTCAAAGTATGCATGTTCCCTGGGAATCGAACCTGTGACCTTTGCGCTGCTAACGCAATGCTTTACCATTTAAGGTAAAGGCTGTAATCCTCCCCCTTACTAGTGCAGTCGAGGTATATTACGTACAGTTTGCTAGGTTTGAACCCGTGACCTTTTGGGTCTCTCTACAGATGCATTGGGTATAATCTGTAATGATGACTTCACATAAAGGAGCTGGATGGAAATATTGGAGTGGTAATTTTTTTTAGAGGGGATAATTTGGGGTGGGGAAAAACTTGCTTTTGTAACCCCACTGTCTAATGTCTTCTCTGAGGTGTTGGTGGTCTAAACCCCACTCAGCGGAAAATTGCGAATGTTTCTGTGTTTGTGGTATTCGGTGACATCCGGGGGAACTTCTACTGAAAAGAAATGTTCCACCACATACGCACAGGCGCATTATCACAGCTATATCACCGGGCAAGTGTCACAAAGGGATTATACTTTTTGCTGTAGCACACAGAACAAGTAATGTTGTTGTTGTGATGTAAGTATTAGATAAAGACTTATTTGTGCATGTGTGTATTTGCGATATGTAATCACTTAAACGGTATGCATTTGGCACATTACACAGTGCATTCAATCTAAATGTGTGTTTGTTGGGAATCGAACCCTAATGCGACTGCTCTGCAAAAATACAGTAATAATGCAACCAGAAGGGTGGTGTGCTATCTGGAGATCTTAAAGGGATAGTTCACCTAAAAATGATTTATTCACCCTCATGTTGTTGAACACAAAAGAAGATACTTTGATCAATTATGGCTAGCGCACAGTTGATGGTACCCATTGACTCCCATAGTATTTGTTTCTTCCGACTATAAAAGTCAATGGGTACTGTTAACTGTGTAGTTACCAAAATATCTTCTTTTGTGTTTAACAGAATAAAGAAACTCCTACAGATTTAGAACAACATAAGGGTTAATTTTCTCTGTTTTTGGTGAACTTTCCTTTTAAATAGTGGTCGATTTTTTTTAAGAGCAGACGGCTTACAAGCTACAAGTCGCCAAACTCGTCAGACAGTTCAAGTATGCTTAAACTCAAGATCTGATGGATTTGTTATTAAAGCCACTGTTTGTTGAAAGCAATGCCTTTCTGTGGAAATTGTCTCGCGGATTAATGGTTGTAATCGCATGGGTGTGTGTGTGTTTGAATGGGTGGCTGTAACCCAACCAAAAGGTCATGTGTTTGCTCCTAAAGGTCGCAAACTATGACCCTTATATGTTTACGCAGCTGCTTTCTAGCATTACAGGACCTTTCGTAAAGCACGTGCATGTGGAAAGAGACTTAAGGTGCATCTTAAAATGGAAACCACCAAAAATATAAAAATACTGTAAGTTATCGTACATGCCGGCGACTGTGAATGAGGAGTAATGCGAACGGCATTTCAAAGAAAAGGGGAAGCAGTACTCCAAAGACAGACAAATTTTGGCATATTTGATGTTCATTTCTGAAGTTTCTTCTCACTTGGTAAAGAACTACAAACTGGTAAAAATAGTCTTAAAGTCTTAGTACAAGATGTAACTACAGAACAGTTACATTTTTAATAGGAAAAATATTTAAACCCTTTGATTATTTTTGAGCGCGATGCTAATGGTCTAATCAGATTCAATGGATTATGCTAAGCTATGCTAAAAGTGGAATCGCCAGACCTGTAGATCAGCTGAATGGATTCCGAAATGGTAAAAATCTATTATTTAACTCTAGAGGAGCTGGAAAATAAGCATATTTTCAAAAAAGTGTAGTGTCCCCTTAAGCTAGCGTTCCAGGTAAAAGACTTTGGATGGTGTTGATTCAACATGGCACACCTTACGAGTCTTGACCCTATTTTTTCACATTGCTGGGATGCTCTAAACATAACATGGGAGAAAATGACTACATACAGCAACTGGAGCAACACACAGGAATTGGGTTATGAACTTATACACTGCAAAAAAAATACTTTTTTTGTCTTGTTTTCAGTACAAATATCTAAAAATGTAATTCTTAAATCAATAAATAAGAAAATAAATCTAGTTTTTAGACAAAAAACAAACATACAATTTAAGTGAATTTGTGCTCAAAACAAGCAAAAAAAAATCTGACAATGGGTAAGGTAAATGTTCTTGAATTAAGTGTTTAATTAATCACCTCATTGGCAGATATCTTTCGCTTGTTAAAGCACAAATTTACATAAAATGTATGTTTTTTTTTTGTCAAAAAGGTAATTTTGCTTATCAAGAAAATGTATCTAATTTAAGAATTTCTTGATATTTGCACAAGACAAAAATATGAAGTAAGAAAGTCATTTTTTGCAGTGCACTGCAAAAAAAGATTTTCAAGAAAAAAAATTGTAGTATCTTTTAAGGAAAAAATTTTAAGGAGAAAATAAGTCTAGTTTTTAGGCCAAAAATATCAAATTTAAGTGATTTTGTGCATAAAACAAGCAAAAAAATTTTGCCAATGGCGTAAGCAAAAACATCTTTAACATTTTTCTTAAACACTAAATTCAAGAAAATTTTGCTTAACCCATTGGCAGATTTTTTGCTGCTTTTATGCACAAAATCACTTAAATTTGATATTTTTGGTCGAAAAACTAGACTTATTTTATTGGGTCGTTTGATTCATCAAGAAAAAGCATCTTAATTTAAGAATTTTAGATATTTTTACTGAAAACAAGACAAAAATACTAAGATTTTTTTGATCTCATTTTTTTTTCAGTCAAACTAAGCTTAAGATTAACGTCTAATGATGACACACTCGATTGTCAATAAAGAAAAAAATTAGGCTTGAAATGCTAACGTCCATTTTTTGTTAGGTGTTGTTGAAAGAAATGTATATGTATTTACGTATATTGCGTCATTTTGAATTATTATTTATCTTTTAAAGGAATCTCTAGCAGGCACAGTTGACTTTGGGAAATCGGAAAAGCTGACAAATGAGGTGCCGAAAACGGCCTTGTGTTTGCTTGGAGAATATCAGTTTGGCTTTGAATAGATCGAGTTGATGTGAATGGTGGAGGGCAAATATGTGTCAGCTGTTTGAAAAGGTGATTCACAGGAAAATAAGAAGAAAAGCATCAGGCGGCTTCGTTTAATGAATTAGATGCATCTGAGTGATTTTGACCCCAAATTGTGACTTCTACTACATTTACGTGTTTCTAAATAGCAGGATTATTATGTAAATGAAATGGTCTCTAGTTACTTTGAAACTCGAATCTCATTTTTACTAGTGAGACTGAAAATTCTTGCTGAAATTTGTAGATATTTTGTAGAAATTTTGTAGTAATTTATAGAAATTTGTAGCAGTTTGTAAATAGTGCTTGCATGTTAGTGCGTCACAATACCTATTATTATTATTATTATTGTTGTTATTATTATGTTATTATTATGTTATTATTAAGGAATAATATTGTTGTGATCACTTTGAGTGATTTTTTTCCACCTGATGAATGATAAAACATTGACAGCCAATCAAAATCCATTAGAATTTTAAATGTTAAACTGCAGCGTGGCAAGTTAAAATAAACAACGTTATCGTCAGTTTTTGTTCGTTGTGTAAACGACTCTTAAATAATTTAACTAAAACGTTTTATTTTAGATTGAGCTGTTCCCGTAATAAGGTCTATATCGGCAAACATGGTTAACCGAGTATAAGTGCGTGATTTTTATCAATCGTGTGTGTTTTGCAGACGGAAGGGGGACCGTAATGACCGCACGCTTCCGGTTGCCTGCTGGCAGAAGTTATGATGTGGGAGCCGTGGAGGAGTCCAGAGAGAGACAACACTCGCAGGTGGTGTGTAACGTTTTACTACTGGACAACACAGTGCAGACTTTTGAAGTCAACGTAAGTATACATGCATACACTTCCAGGCCTCCTGTAGTCAACGCTCCTATCAAATTACTTGATTTGTTTTCTAATTACATATTTTAGACATTTCCGAAGATTACAGAAACAACACAGAAGTGTGCATGAACTGTATTTGCTAAAGGAAGGAACACTAAAGGGGTTACTTTTTCAATGCAAAGACGCGAATAGCCGCGGAGTGCTGCGAATGACGCAAAAAAATTAGCTATATGCCTCAAACGCGTCTTTGCGAATGTTGAAAATGTTCCACTCAAGCGAAAAATTTGCAAAACGCAAGTTACATCCCGCGAGTAATCTAGAGCGAGGGATGCGATGCTTCGTGTTTGGTGTGTACACAGCATAACATTCACATTGATTGACCCTACCGATAACCGCTCACAGACTCTACCTTATGAGCAACCTATGCCAGAGACACACATGTGTAAGCGCTCTACCCCTACTTTGCATACGGGGAGGGGAACAGAAGCTTTATTTGCATTTAAAGAGACACACACAAAAACAGCCCGTTTTCGCAGCGTAGCCACAAATGGCCATGTTCAACATTGTGTAATGAAAGATCTGTGGTGTATTTTAAGCTGAAACTTTACAGACTATTTTTATAATGCTGAAAAAAACCTAGGTTAGGGGCCCTTTAACAACAACTCCAGTTCTAGACTTGTTTAGATATACATGCTTATCGGTTGCTTATACATGGGTTGACAGTACAATTCCAGGTAGAGATGACCCAGAAACAGCAAACTTACTGATGTCTCATTCTTGCTTTGTCAGCATTTTACCCCTGAGCACAGACCGATCTTTCGTTGGTGTGGAATGAAGCAGTTTGAATGAAAAATGTCTGCTTAATGGCAGGTGGATGAAAATCTCCACGGTCAACCGTCTGCGATGTGCCGCGTGCAGTAAAAACTGACTGCAGTGAAGTAATGTGATGTGGCGGGTTGGGTTGGTTGTCGGTGTGAAGCTTAGAGGCACTGTTTCTGGCAGATTCTTGGCATTCCTGGGTTTGAGAAAAGCGTGTCCTGGGGCAATAACTGTCGTGATCATACTTGCTGACGGGTTAGAAATGTAAGGAGTTTATAAAAATGGTTTCTGAGGTTTTAGTTCATTAGAATAATCCAATAAGCTAACAAAAATGTTTTCACAACACTTGCTATCAATGTATTGTTTAGCGAATAAAATATTAAAGGTTCTCTAAGCGAATTCACACGTTTTAGACCATAAAACATTTTTTGTTACATACAGCACACATCTCCTCACTATCTGCTTGCTACCTGACTGCTGATCAAACTGTAAAAAAATCGATCTCTGTAGACAGCCCAGGCTCTACAAACTTCAATATACACACAGTGGCCAAACCTGCACCACGAAACAAAACAAAGTTTTACAGCCAATAAACGCCAAGAAGGATTTGGGGGTGGGGGTTGGTCGCGTTCACGAAAGCACGGAGGGGAGGAGTTAGCTACGCTCCGTTTGTTTGAAAACAGTTCAAATATCAACAACAAGTGACGTCGAACATATTCGCTTAGAGAGCCTTTAAGTTTCCACTATGAACTTACAAACGCTTCCAGCTAAATATCAATACAATAAAAATTATGGTTACTATTGTAAAATTACAGTAAGTAGATTATTTTTTAAGAAGCCTAACCATATTTGACTGGTGATAAAAAGAGAACAAATGAATGTTTAGATATTTAAAGAAGAAAATTATCTGGAAAGGCAATAAACTTCAGAGAAATTCATAAAAAAATGCTAGCGCTGCCTGGCAACTATTAAAAAAACCCGTAGAGTTGATAACTGTAAAGATAATGATAACCGTAACAATAACTGTAACAATGGCAATGACTGTAAAGCTAACTGTAAAGCTAGCAATGGCTTATCAAAACTGTAACCATAACGATAACTGTAAAGATAATAATCACTATAACAATGGTTGTAACGATAACTTTAAGGATAATGATAACTGTAAATATAATAATCTCTGTAACAAAAACTGTAATTATAACTTTATTGATAACGATAACTGTAAAGATAAAAATCACTGTAACGATAACCATAACTAGTGATACCTTTAAAGATCACAATGACTGTAACGATAATGAAAACTGTAAAGCTAGCAATGGCTTTAACAAAACTGTAACAATAACAATAACTTTAAGGATAACGATAACCATAAAGAATAATAATAATCGCTGTAGCGATAACTGTAACAATAACTTTAAGGCTAACGATAACTGTAATGATAATAATCATTGTGATGATACACTATAACTGTAACAATGTCTGTAACGGTAACAGTATCTTACGATAACTGTCGCAGTAACGTGCCTGTGGTGAAATCTTTAAGCATGACAATAGCTGTAATGCTGCGTTTACACCAGCCGCGGTAGAGGCAGCAAGCGCGGGTGATTTACATGTTAAGTTAATGCAAAGACGCGATTGCACGCGGATTATTATCCTGCGGCGTGGATGGCGCGGAAGGCGTGGCGTGTTCTGTGTGAATTGAGCGTTGCCGCGGGAAATGCGTGAGTTGAAAAATCTGAACTTCGGTGGATTTCCGCGCCTCGTTAACCAATCGGGACCTTGCTGTAGTAGTGACTTGATTACAAGAAGAGAGCGGAGTGGTGAAGTCTCAGCAGAGTTGCAGAAGCCCCTCCCATGACGTGAATTTCTCGAATGACTAGAATTTCACGCGCTGCTTTCACATGCAAATGAAGCGAGTGAACTCAAATGTTAAAGCGTCCAAATACGCGCGAATAGCAGTTATTGTTCCAGCGATGAGGATGATCATCGCTGTAACAATAACTGTAACGGTAACGATAGCTGTAAAGGTAACCGTAACTAGCAATAACTGTAAAGATAACAATGACTATATAGATATCCGTAATTATAACACTTACTTAAATGATAACTTTTAAAATGAATAAAGATACCATATCTGTAACTGTAACAATAACTTTAAAGAAAAATAATTGTAAAGATAACCATGCGGATAACATTAAGTATTTTACCGTAGCATTCAAACCAAAGGACGATAACATTATTCTGCAGTTGCACACGATTGTTTCTAAATTTACATTTGTGTGCCCTATCGTACATTAACTTAGAAATATATAGCAATATATATACATACATATATATATATCTATCTATCTATATCTATCTATATCTATCTATATCTATCTATCTATATCTATATCTATATCTATATCTATATATATATATATATATATATATATATATATATATAGATATATATATAGATATATATATAGATATATATATAGATATATATATAGATATATAGATATATAGATATATAGATATACACAAGTTAAGCAGTCTCTTTCTCTTTTCTCTCTCTCTCTCTCTCTCTCTCTCTCTCTCTCTCTCTCTCTCTCTCTCTCTCTCTCTCTCTCTCTCTCTCTCTCTCTCTCTCTCTCTCTCTCTCTCTCTCTCTCTCTCTCTCTCTCTCTCTCTCTCTCTCGCCCTGTCTCTTGCTCTTTCTCTAAAGAGACAAGATCAGGGGCAGATCTTGTTGGACCTAGTATATAAACATTTGGAGCTGACGGAGCGTGACTACTTCGGCCTTCAGCTAGCGGACGATTCATCGGAAAACCAGGTAGATTTTCATTTAAATTTCACAAACACAACACAACATGCTGCGCCAAATAAGTCTGAGGTCACTTTTTAGAGTATTTTTAAGACTTTTGGGTTGTTTTGGTTTCTACACGCAAACACATAACGACCGCAAGTTCATTTTAAGATCACTTCTCTCGCTGAAACGCCGATGTCGCTTTCCTCACATAGTAAAATAAGGCAATGTATATTTAATTGCGTGATGCTGCTCATTTGTGTCGTCTTTCACGTTGCTCAGATGATACTTTAAGAAATATGTAAATGTGATTGTGTGTTTCAGAGGTGGCTGGATCCTAACAAACCCATTAGAAAACAACTAAAGCGTAAGTTAAAAAAAGTTACATTTTAAAGGTTTTATAATGTAACGTTTTTTTATGACGATAATGGTTTGTGCTTGAAGGGTCGTGTCCTCATAATCTGAGGTTTAGGGTGAAGTTTTTTGTGAGTGACCCTGGTAAACTACAAGAAGAGTATACAAGGTACAATTTGTGTTCGTACAATTGTTTGATAAAAATAAACTTTACACTGTCTGAAGGATTTAAAACCTTTTGATATTTATTCGCTGTGCATTTGTCATGGCAGGTATTTGTACTTTCTGCAGTTGAAGCAGGATATTCTGAGTGGACGGTGAGCTTTTTTATAAGAAAAAGTTAATGCAAGATTTGTAATGTATACATTTTTTCCTCTTTTTAATGTAATGCTTTTAATTTCTCTCTGTTAGGCTTCCATGCCCTCAGAATACAGCAGCAGTTTTGGCGTCTTATGCTGTTCAAGGTAAGAATCACTTACTAGCCGGCAAACGATGGAGATCACTGCTGTCACTGGGACGGCACCATTTAAAAAAAAGTACAGATATGTATCCTTGCGGTACCAATATGTTGCTTTAAAGTACTAATATTCACCCTTTAGGTACCAAACATGAACACATTTTTGATATGATGATGGATATTTTCATCTTTTTGCTTTTGGCATTACATTAATCTTCAAGGTATACATTTTGATTAATTTGTGTTTTCCTTTGGTTCGAACTCACACTCTTGGAAATAAAGGTACCAAAGTTGTCACTGGGACGGTACGCTTTCAAAAAGGTACACCTTTGTACCCAAAGAGTGCATATTAGTATTTCAAAGGTACATATTTGTACCTAAATTGTACATATTAGGACCTTTTTTAAAGGGTACTGCCCCAGTGACAGCTTTGTAGCTTTATTTTTGACAGTGCATGGCCTTTTGCATTGCTACAGTAATGCAATGCTACACCACTGAGCTATACAAGAGCATGATTGTAAACTGTGAATTCTGGTTTAGGCTGGTGATATAACAATCTGTGGAGGTTACATAAAAGCTGTAGGGTTTGACAAATGGTCCATGATCTCCTTTTGTCTCTTTTTAGGTCTAACAGCCCTATTTCCAGTAATAAGGCTGGACAACTGCCAATAATATGGTTATGTTCTTTACATAATAGCAATATGTTGTTGTGACCAGTAACAGGAAAATTTACCATGGTTTTATTGTGGTAAAAGTGTAGTAACCATGTTTTTTTGGTGTATTGATTTACTACACTAACCATGGTTTAACTATGGTTTTTGAAAACCATGGTTGTCAAAACCATGATTATTTTGAGGTTACCATGGTTTTACTACAGTAACCATGGTTTTTTGTTTTTTTAGCACCTTCAGATTCCAGATTTTCAAATAGTCGTATCTCTGCCAAATATTGTCCAATTCCAACAAACTGTACATCAATGGAAAGCTTATTTAGCAAGAAAAGACCATCATGACTGGTTTTGTGGTTCAGGGTCACATATGTGTATTTCAATGGCATTGAAAACACTAATAATTTTGTAGAGATTACCATGGAGTGCATTTACAGCACTGAGACACAAAAATGTGTTCCTGTAGCTCAGTTGGTTGAGCATTTCATTGGCAACACAAAAGTTGTGGGTTCGATTCCCAGGGAGGACGCATACTGATAAAACCAATAGCTTGAATTCAAGAAAAGTGTCTGCAGAAAATGTAATGTTGTAAAATATAGAGGGAAAATGAATGTTCAGTGAAAATTTTTAGGACTCCTGATTTTGATTGAATGATGAAGCGTCATGCTGTGATATATTTGGCTAGTGTTATTTCATGCCCACACAGTCATTCAGAAGAAACTTAATGTTTTACATTGATTATAAAATCTGGTTTTGAATAAATAATGCACACTTGATAACTCATGCACAAGCAGACCAGGAATCAGCATCAGTTTTACTATCTTTTTCCAACAGACCCCGAGAGTCCGTGTTTGAATAACTTGTGTTATGGGGTGTATACACCAAAAGCGTAAAAGTCAATGCAAAGATTCGAATAGAAGTGAAACTATAAAGCGCAGGGCAATGCGAATGACGTGAATTGGGCGGCACGATTGTTACAAAAACACACGCAATTGGCCTATAAAGCGTCTTCGTGCAAGTTGAAAATATTCTATTTGCATGACACAAGGTTAAATCCCGCGAGTTATCTAGAGTGAGGAACGTGATGCTCCGCGTTTATGCATTATGGGGCGAACACACCAAATGCGAATTCAACGCTTTGCGCTGTAGATTGCATACACAGTCAGTGCATAGACACGAACTTGCACGGGGCCTTACAAGTGACGCGAAATTGGCGACGCGATTGCTGCGAAAACACACGATTTTCGCCTCAAACGGATCTTCGCGCAAGTTCAAAATATTCAACTAAAGTGACAAATTTTACACAAACTTAAATCCCGCAAGTAACCTAGAGTGAGGAACTCAAAGCTTTGCGTTTGGTGTGGTCATGGCATTATGGGGCGTACACGCCAAATGCGAATTTCACGAGTAGATCACATACAAAGTTAATTCAAAGACGCGAATAAACGCGAATTCGCATGGGGTGATGTGAATGATGCAATTTGGCCCCACGATTGCACGCAAAAAATGGGCTTCTCGCCTTAAGCGTGTCTTTGCGTAAGTTGAAAATATTCAACTGAAGTGAAAAATTAGCATGACACAAACTTAAATCCCGCAAGTAACCTAGAGTGAGGAACTCAAAGCTTTGCGTTTGGTGTGTACACAGCATTATGGGGAGAACACACCAAATGCAAATTCAACATTTTGCGCTAGGAGATCACTTACAAAGTCAATGCATAAACACGCACTTGTGCGGGGCCTTGCGAGTGACGCGAAATTGGCGACACGATTGCTGCGATAACAAACGGATCTTCGCGCAAGTTCAAAATATTCAACTAAAGTGAAAAATTTGCATGACACGAACTTAAATCCCGCAAGTAATTTAGGAACTCAAACTTCGAGAAACTCAAAGCTTTACGTTTGGTGTGTACATGGCATTATGGGGTGTACACACCAAATGCGAATTCAATTATTTGCGCAAGTAGATTACATGCAAGGTTAATGTAAAGACGCGAATAGACGCAAACTCACCCGGGGCGATGCGGATGACGCGAATTTGGCCACACGATTGCTGCGAAAACATGCGCTACTCGCCTCAAATGCGTCTTTATGCAAGTTGAAAATGAAAAAAATTAGCATGACACGAAGTTAAATCCCGCAAGTAATCTAGAGCGAGGAACGCGATTCTTCTTGTTGGTGTGTACGCAGCACTAGGAAACTGACACATTCTCACTTTGACACGTATGTTTTCTCTGCCTCTTTGTGTTCCAGCTGAGTTCGGGGACTACAGTCACTCCGAACATTTGCCCGGGTATCTCTCCGAGTACAGCTTCATTCCCAACCCGCCACAGGACTTTGAGAAAGAGGTCTCCAAGCTTCATCAAGAGCACAAGTAAGAGAGAGCAGAGATGTGTCTGTGAAATACTTCACTCGAATTAACTGAGTGTCAGTGGAGACTACAGAACAAAGACTCGCAGCTGAACACACACACACAGGCAGATTTAAAGAAACAAGGCTGTCCATTGTTCCTCAGTTTCTGAGATATAGTCTCTCTTTCTCTCTCTCTCAGTGGACTGACTCCAGCTCAGTCGGAGTTTAACTACTTGAATGCTGCTCGCACACTGGAGCTGTACGGCGTTGAATTGCACTATGCTCGGGTTAGTAAGAGGATTATCTATCCATCTATCTATCCAATACTGATAATTTAAAAAAATGGCAAATTGGTTGCTAATGTATTGCAATTAAAATCAATCGAGTTAGCCAAATGCCCAACTGCCATTGAAAGCCGAATGATATTGATGTTGCTATGGAAACAGCATTCTTCTGGTTTCCAATTCTTCCTGTTGATTTTAGGACCACTGTAACGCGGAGATTTACATTGGGGTTTTGTCTGCCGGCATCTCTATCTATAAGGACAGGGTACGAATCAACCACTTTCCATGGTGAGTTGTACGATTTCGCTCACAAAATTTAAAAACGAAAAAGTAAATATAATAAAATCACCTTATATTCATATTAAATGTCATGATGTTTGATTTACCATTTTTACATTCATTTCACTTTCATTTCCCTTTTTTTTTCAATTTTTGAATACTATACTTGGCTCTTGCCATGAATATAGCCATAGACGCTGGCAAAAATATGAATAATAATAATATTAATAATAAATATTTGTATATAATTTAATTAAATAAATTATATTATTAAATATATTAATCATATAAATTTAATTAAAATAATTCAATATTTCATTTTTTATATGTAAAAATATTTTATAACTTTTACAAATTCATTCACACAGTTTTTTGTAATCCCCTCTTTCTTTTCTTTTCCAGGTTAAAAATTGTAAAAATATCTTTTAAATCGAAGCAGTTTTTTATACAACTAAGAAAAGAGCTGGTAAGTAGGAGTTTATGGTTTTATAAACATGCATCAATGGTCAAACAGTTGTGTTTCCAACACCTCCCCCCAATTTCCATATAAATAAAAAGAACAGTCGGGCTTTTAAAGCCGTCTTTTTTTTAATAGTCTATCCGTCAGTATGATAAAAGATAGCAATTTTTACTTCAGAAAGCAACTGCATGATGCGGGGGATTTATCACGGCAATTTGGAGATGAGATGACAGATGTCTTCCTGTGTACATTAACAGTGTCATTTCCTCCGATTTGAACAAAGTGGTTGTCCACACTAGAGATCAATGGCAAAATCTGCTGTGAACTCAACAAATCTCTTAATGTTCTCTCACCAGAATGAAAACCGTGAGTCATTGTTGGGCTACAACATGATGAACTACAGAGCATGTAAGAACGTATGGAAGGCATGCGTAGAGCACCACACGTTCTTTAGACTGGATCGGCCGGTTCCTCCTGAGAGGAACCTCTTTCTGCAGTACTTCACCCTAGGATCCAAGTTTCGTTACTGGTGAGATCTCTCATTGAGTCTGTTCATTTGGTGGAAAAGCAGAGTTATTTTCAGGGCAAAGTTTATAGACGATACTTCATTCTGGAGATTTTAAAGCATTTGAACTCATTTGAGTTTGTTACGACAGTAAGAATAAGTTTTAAAGCAGTATGAGCTGATAATTGCATAAAATAAATTTCCAAGATGGCAATGACACATCATTCTGTTTTTGACAGCGGAAGGACAGAGGCACAATCTGTACAGTACGGGAAGGAAAGGGGAAACAAAAACAGAGTTTTTGCCAGGTACAGTAGCACTTAAATGTCCAGTGTTGAGGTAATGCAGTGCATGTAATGTTCATTTAAGGTTGTAGGTTTTGCGGAAAGTAACTGGATGTTTGAAAATTGAAAGAACTTTTTTGTTGTATCGCACTTTTATTTTATATGCATCATATGCGTCAAGGTTTTGTTGTGCTCTGTTTAGCTGTTTTGGCATTTTTTATTAAAATGCCAGCAGCCATATCACCCTGTAGCCCAAGACAGCTTGCCCACTGAAGCTAAGCAGGGCTGAGCCTGGTTAGTACTTGGATGGGAGACCACCTGGGAAAACCAGGTTGCTGCTGGTAGAGGTGTTAGTGAGACCAGCAGGGGGTGCTCACCCTGTGGTCTGTGTGGGTCCTAACACCCCAGTATAGTGACGGGGACACTATACTGTCAAAAAAGCACCGTCCTTCGGATGAGACGTTAAACCGAGGTCCTGACTCTCTGTGGTCATTAAAAATCCCAGGATGTCCTTTGAAAAAGAGTAGGGGTGTGCCCCGGCATCCTGGCCAAACTTGCCCATTGGCCTACTAATCATCCCTCATACTAATTGGCTATATCACTCGGTCTCCTCTCCACTAATAAGCTGGTGTGTGGTGGGCGTTCTGGCGCAATATGGCTGCCGTCGCATCATCCAGGTGGATGCTGCACATTGGTGGTGGTTGAGGAGATTCCCCCATTCATATGTAAAAGCGCTTTGAGCACTGGAAAAGCGCTATATAAATGTAACTAATTAATTATTAATTAAATAAAATCAAATAAAATACATAAATAAAACCTTCAAATAACTTGAGCTAAAAGCATTTTGACCGGTAAACGAATGTTTTGCACACGAGTTTACAAGTTTACAAGTAAAGCGCTGATTGTTTACAAGTTTACAAGTGAAGCGCGAAGAGTTTACAAGTGAAGCACGAAGAGTTTACAAGTGAAGCGCGAAGAGTTTACACGTTTAGAAGTAAAGCGCGGAGAGTTTACAAGTTTACAAGCAAGCTCAAAAAGAGTTTACAAGTTTACAAGCAAGCGCAAAGAGTTTACAAGTGTACAAGCAAGCGCAAAGAGTTTACAAGTGTAAAAGCAAGCGCAAAGAGTTTACAACTTTACAAGCAAGCGCAAAGAGTTTACAAGTGTACAAGCAAGCGCAAAGAGTTTACAAGTGTAAAAGCAAGCGCAAAGAGTTTACAAGTGTACAAGCAAGCGCAAAGAGTTTACAAGCAAACGCAAAGAGTTTACAAGTTTACAAGCAAGTGCAAAGAGTTTACAAGTAAGCGCGAAGAGTTTACAAGCAAGCTCAAAAAGAGTTTACAAGTTTACAAGCAAGCGCAAAGAGTTTACAAGTGTACAAGCAAGCGCAAAGAGTTTACAAGTGTAAAAGCAAGCGCAAAGAGTTTACAACTTTACAAGCAAGCGCAAAGAGTTTACAAGTGTACAAGCAAGCGCAAAGAGTTTACAAGTGTAAAAGCAAGCGCAAAGAGTTTACAAGTGTACAAGCAAGCGCAAAGAGTTTACAAGCAAACGCAAAGAGTTTACAACTTTACAAGCAAGCGCAAAGAGTTTACAAGTTTACAAGCAAACGCAAAGAGTTTACAAGTTTACAAGCAAGTGCAAAGAGTTTACAAGTAAGCGCGAAGAGTTTACAAGTTTACAAGCAAGCACACAGAGTTTACAAGTAAGCGCAAAGAGTTTACAAGTTTACAAGTTTACAAGCAAGCGCAAAGAGTTTACAAATTTACAAGTAAGCGCAAAGAGTTTACAAGTTTACAAGCAAGCACACAGAGTTTACAAGTAAGCGCAAAGAGTTTACAAGTTTACAAGCAAGCGCAAAGAGTTTACAAGTTTACAAGCAAGTGCAAAGAGTTTACAAGTAAGCGCGAAGAGTTTACAAGTTTACAAGCAAGCACACAGAGTTTTACAAGTAAGCGCAAAGAGTTTACAAGTTTACAAGCAAGCGCAAAGAATTTACAAGTTTACAAGCAAGCGCAAAGAGTTTACAAGTGTACAAGCAAGCGCAAAGAGTTTACAAGTGTACAAGCAAGCGCAAAGAGTTTACAAGTGTACAAGCAAGCGCAAAGAGTTTACAAGCAAACGCAAAGAGTTTACAGGTTTACAAGCAAGCGCAAAGAGTTTACAAGTTTACAAGCAAGCGCAAAGAGTTTACAAGTGTACAAGCAAGCGCAAAGAGTTTACAAGTGTACAAGCAAGCGCAAAGAGTTTACAAGTGTACAAGCAAGCGCAAAGAGTTTACAAGTTTACAAGCAAGCACACAGAGTTTTACAAGTAAGCGCAAAGAGTTTACAAGTTTACAAGCAAGCGCAAAGAGTTTACAAGTTTACAAGCAAGCGCAAAGAGTTTACAAGTTTACAAGCAAGCGCAAAGAGTTTACAAGTGTACAAGCAAGCGCAAAGAGTTTACAAGTGTACAAGCAAGCGCAAAGAGTTTACAAGCAAACGCAAAGAGTTTACAGGTTTACAAGCAAGTGCAAAGAGTTTACAAGTTTACAAGCAAGCACACAGAGTTTACAAGTAAGCGCAAAGAGTTTACAAGTTTACAAGCAAGCGCAAAGAGTTTACAAATTTACAAGCAAGCGCAAAGAGTTTTACAAGTAAGCGCAAAGAGTTTACAAGTTTACAAGCAAGCGCAAAGAGTTTACAAGTTTACAAGCAAGCGCAAAGAGTTTACAAGTTTACAAGCAAGCGCAAAGAGTTTACAAGTGTACAAGCAAGCGCAAAGAGTTTACAAGTGTACAAGCAAGCGCAAAGAGTTTACAAGCAAACGCAAAGAGTTTACAGGTTTACAAGCAAGTGCAAAGAGTTTACAAGTTTACAAGCAAGCACACAGAGTTTACAAGTAAGCGCAAAGAGTTTACAAGTTTACAAGCAAGCGCAAAGAGTTTACAAATTTACAAGCAAGCGCAAAGAGTTTATACGTTTATAAGTAAAGCGCAAAGATTTTACCAGTTTACAAGCAAGCGCAAAGTTTTTATCATTTTACAAGCAAGCACGAATAGTTTACAAACAAGCGAGAAGAGTTCACCAGTTTACAAGCAAGCACGAAGAGTTTACTAGCCCCTATTAAAAGAAATTGTCTTGAAAACATTTGATCAGTTGTAGTACAAAATGTATAGAAATGTAGAAGTTTACAGATGTGTGCGTTGTCACAGGATGTGATGGGTGTGTGTCTAGCACAGAAATGTCAAATTCAAAGCATTATAGACAATGATGTGAAACTTTATAGTGCTTAAAGTGTTATATAGACTGCATGTGTTTGGGTGTGTTGCATTATGGGTAGGGTTTTGCCCATCTTGTGGTATTAGTGCGAAGGTGTATGTCTGCAATGTGTGGTCACATATTCTCAGAATGACACCCAAACACAGGAAGCACATGCAAGGCTGCGCATCACACGGCTGTGAAGGGCGTGCGCGTGCCTTACACATGCTTGTAAAAATACACTTGCTCATTTGCTACGAGAGCAAGGACTGTTCGAAGATGCTGAGGCTGAAAGTTAAACTACGGTTTATGGTTCATCTTACTTCGAGAAGGTATTTGATTTTGAATGATGGATATTCGTACGCTATAGGTTTTCGGCAAAGCATTGTTAGAAAGTTTGTGGCTTTAAAAGCACCACGTGTAGAAACGTTGTAACAGGAAAGAGAATTGGTTTGTTTATTTGTTTGTTGTTTTTATCATCTTTTTTGCTTTTGTGTGAATTTCATTGACATTTTACTAGAAAATGTATGGTTTTGTTAACTGAGGTTTGTTTATGTAATGCTTATCACTTTAAACAGATTAGTTGAATGGTTTAAATTAATAAAGATTTATCTGAATAAGTTGTGAATTAAATTGTACGGTGTTTGTTGTGGATCTGGTACAGGTGGCATATGGGTTGTCACATTGTAACTGATGTGATGCGAATCAAATCTGTTTCCAGGTCACCAAGCAAACCTTTGGTCCGGAGACTCATGAGCGGTTTGGATTGGGAGACCGTCAGTAGGAATTCCCTCTCGGATGACCGACTGGAGACGCAGAGCTTGCCTAACCGATCCCCACCGGATTCACCCAATCAGTGAGTTTTCTACATCATCTGATCATCCAATTTGTGGATTTAAAACATAACCACCATGTTTTTTAATCTTGTTGGGGACTTTCCCTTGACTTCTATTGTTTTTAAATGAAACCAAAGATATGTTATATCCTTTAAACTTCACAACAGCCTATTGACAATTATAACATTTAAATCAAAGCATGATTCGGCCACTATGTAAGCCATTGTGACCACTTCCTTAATCCTTTATCACTACTAAGTTTCACTTTGTCTGCCACAAATGAGAAATTTTATAGTATACTACAGTAAATTGCTGTATACTTTAATATATTAAGTATTTGCTACACATTATTCGGTAGTAAATTGATAAACGGTAGTAAATACTTCCTGTTGTAAGAATTTTACTATAGTTGGCTATAGTAAATACTAAAGTATACTACAGTATTTTTCCATGTGGGCTGTAATGACATTAAAAAAGGCAACCCTGTACACAAACACAACCGATATCAGACAAGATCTCTTATGTAGTCACGCAAATTCACCCTTATCAGTGGATTAAGACACGCACACATAAATTCACCCTAACAGTTGGTTAACACGCTTACCCACGTACTAATATACAGTACCGTGACAAATGTGTATAGCATTAGTCATACATGGCACACGTGGGTTTATAACTAATTTGTTTCTTTCACTTTTCAGTAGTAACTCTGTGTATAACACAGAGGGGGCGCGGGTCAGGCCGTCCTCCATTGGTCACCTGGTCGATCATGTGATCGATGACTCGCCATGCCAGACGTTCACCAATCACAAGTCCGCGTCCTCCACACAAGCCAACAGCATCAGTCTGGATTCAACACCGTAAGAACATCTGTTTGTAAAATTTAATGACATATTATACAAGTCATCAATGTACATTTACCATTTTTTGAACTATTATAAAAAAAATCACCCAAAAATGAAAAAAATCTGTCATCATTTTCTCACTTTCATGTTGTTACAAACTTGTATAATTTCTTTCTTCTGATGAACACAAAGGAAGATATGAAGAGTTTGGTTCCAAAACGCAATAAATCCATTTTGACTAATTTTGGAAAAACGTGTTTTCTACAGCAAGAAAGTGACAAGATGAAAACCACTATTTTCTGTTACAAACTTTCACATAGCATCTTTAGGTTATAAAAACATAATTTCAAATCCATTATTTGATTTTCAAAGATTTATTATAAAAACTGATTATTTTTAAGTTTTTTCTCAAAATGCTATAAATCTATTGAATCAATATATAAATGTGCATTCATCTTTGCCATGTTATATTCATTTAGTTGACTAGTGGTATACACTGCTAAAAAATAAACATTAATGGCATTAATTAAAACACTTACATTGTCATATTAAGAACACTGTCATTGCTGCGGTTATACTTGGGACGTCGTCGCTGAACTTTTTTGACAGCGATCAGCTGTAAAATGTTTTGGTCCTGCTCGATTTTCGTGTAAAATAATGGAAAGTTTTTCATAAGATCCCCTGGGGTCAATGTGTTAGCATGACAGAAGCTTGATGCTGTCGGGAGAACAAGCAACCGGCATTTTTTCGTCTCCCGAGTGCCTCTCACGTAAATTATTAGATGTTGATGGCTTACGTTTCTTTCCCGTCACAGAAAACCACCACAGGTTTATCAATGCCATTAAGGATTATTTTGTTTTCGTTTGTTTGTTGATCACGAAGTACAAGATGAGGAAAACTAGGATTTTGTGTGTAATCAAAGCGCCGCCATTGTTGTTTACGATGCGTGGAATGGTGCGCTGTGATTGGTTTAGCGGATTTATTGCATTATGCAGAAAAGGAGGACTAGCGTTTATTGCATTTTGGGAAAAAGGGGGAAACGATGACAGAATAACACGGCAGATATTGGTTTTGTGCAAAATTAAGAATGTACTTTTAAATACTGACCTGTTACAATACTGATTTTGGCGGTAACTCGTTTTTTTTATGCGTTTATCGTGTTTTGGAACCAAACTCTTCATATTTTGAGGAATACGATATTTGCGCATCTGCAATATTTTTATTGTTTCAAAGTATTGTGCAGCCCTAGTTGTAATGATCCAATACCGTTAATTAGATAACGACCGATTTATCGATTAACCATGTTGTGTTTCAGCTGTTAGCTTATAGTTGTTCCCATAGCTCCTAAAATGTTGTACGTAGGGCTGGGACTTTAACGCGTTAATTAAGATTAATTAATTACACAAAAATAACGCATTAGACATTTTTTACGCATTTTAATCGCACTCATTTTTGCACCGTGGAACGTTTCTCACTGGATGAGTTTTGGTGGACCGATTATACTGGAGCACCAACTAGCGTTCGTGACTTTGGACAACAACAAACCACAGTGAACATGAACGAAGAAGCTGATGCGACCGCTTTGGTTAGCCCCGTGGATGGGAAGTTTTGGTATAAAAAACAAACAGATGAAAGCGTCGATAAGAGCATGGTTGTGTGCAAGCTATGCAACAAGGAATATAACTGCAGCACATCGGGCCTCAAGTATCATCTCAAAGCAAAACATATAGCAGCTAGCCTGGACGTTAGCCCGACTCTGAGTACAACGACTTGGTTGAACAAAAATAAACAATATTTTGTTGCTTAAGCTTATGTATTCAGTCATTATTCAATGGTATACTAAGAATCCATGTAAAAAAATAACTTCTCAATGTTCTCAGGCAAATATTTATATGCGATTAAAATGTGATTAATTTCGATTAAAAAAAATTTATTGAGTCCCGGCCCTAGTCGTACAATATATACGCTACATAATTGACATTTGCGCATTTGCAATATTTTGATTGTTTCAAAATGTATCGTGCAGCCCTAGTCGCAATGATCAAATATCGTTTTGTAATGATTCAAACCGCCAATCCAATATTTGCTCAATTTTTTTGTAATAACCTTGTTGTATTTCAACTGTTAACTTATTATGAGCTTTAGGAACAATCGGAAAACCATTTCCACAAAATCAATCTCTGTAATATTTTGATCTGTTTTAAAGTTTTGTGCAGCCCTAGTTGCTATTATCCAATATTGTTAATCAAATATCAGATTAATCGATTAACCGTGTTGTGTTTGAACTGTTAGCTTATTATGAGATATGGGAACAACTATATGCCGTACAATATACGGTACGCTATTGACTATTGCACATCTGCTATATTGTAATTGTTTCAAAGCATTGTGCAGCCCTAGTTTTAATTACCCAATACCGTTAATCAATTACCAACTCAATTTAACGATTAACTATGTTGTGTTTCAAATGGTAGCTTATTTGAGCTATAGGAACAATCAGAAAACCAATCAAAAATATTTATACATATTATTTAAATTTCAGCCACATTGTCAACTTTTTTTTCAATAATGAGATGATAAAACCTCAATATGATTTCTTACACCGGTGTGCTAAATATATTATCTCTGCACTTTGATAGCCACCATGTGGTTTTTGGTGTCCTTTTTCAACTGGGTCACTTTTATGGTGTATGGTTTGTAAATGGCTTTGTATTACCCTTTAATATATGTTGTGTTCAAAGTAAGTTCAAAACATTTTGAGTTTTACGCCAATATTGGACATTTCTAAGCATTTCGAGTTGCTTTAGCAAAATGCACAAATGATGGACTAACATGCTTTGATTCTCAAAAGTTTCCACTGAGAAAACCTGTTCTTATTTTAGCACCTAACATCAGTCGCTGACTCTCACCTGAGGTTTGATATCGCCCGACCGAGCCTGATGTAATGACACATCAGCGGTTAAACGCTACTTTCACACATTGTTCGGCCTGAGAAGCTGCGAGTTTTTAGTCAGGGGAAATAACTTTCAGCTTTGTGGTTGGCACAGTTCAGCGTGTTACGCTGACGTGTGTTTGAATTCGGGCTTGTGAACACAGCACTATTTTCCATTGGAATAATTTGTGACCACGCTCGCATGCCAGTTTCCTTTTTCAGATCGGTCCGACAATCTGGTTTTGCAGTGTCATAGTTTCCAAATCTAGTCGTGTTGAAGACCTTGATTCAGAATATAAAAAAATGCCTTTTTTTGAGACCATTTGAATGAAAGATGTTTGAAAGGAATTTACAAAATTTGCAAATAAAAAAAATTTGCAAATGAAAAAATACCTTTGCAAGTTGATATGTGATGGATTATAATTATTTATTCCACGGGGCTGTTGAATGCTTTATTCTGATTGGTTAAGAAATGTTCAATGGGTATGCATTATTTCTTGATAACCGCACACCTGACCTGTAAAATGTCTTAAAATAACTAACAGAGCAATGTCTGCAAATGACTTTCGTACTTGGTATTTTTCAGTAGCAATATCAAAAAATTCATAAATTAAGATGTATTTTCTTTAAGAGCAAAATGACATAGGAAAATAAGTCTAGTTTTTAGACAAAAAATATCAAATTTAAGCAAATTTATGCTTAAAGGTGCAGTAATTTTTAGAAGGATTTCTTGACAGAAATGCTAAATAATATACAACGCTATATTATCAGTAGTGTATAAAGACTTTTCATAATGAACCGTTGTGTGTTAATTACGTTAGAATTAGACGTTTTTATCTACATATATAGAGGGTCCCCTTACATGGAAGCCGCCATTTTGTGCCGCCATGTTTCTACAGAACCCTTAATGGATCAACTTTTTTTACTAAGTTGTCTCCAATGACATGTTTGTCCGGTGGCGGCTATCATAGCTTCTCTATGTGATTAAAAAACGGGGGGTAAGCCGTGGACTGAGCCGTCAGCTAAAATTTACACGCTGCACCTTTAAAACAAGCAAAAAATCTGCCAATGATCAATCTTGAAATATGTTTACTTTTTTCATAAATCCTTCTTATAAATTTTTTTGCTTGTTTTATTTTTTGCCTAAAACTAGACTTATTTACCTAGGTCATTTTACCCATCAAGAATTTTTAGATATTTTTTACTGAAAACAAGACAAAAATATTAAGTAAGAAAGTCTTTTTTTCCCTAATAAATCAATGGCCGTCGTCAATTATTCCTTACAAACTAAATAATATATTATTAGTTGTGTAAATGACATCATTATTGGCTAGCAACTAAGCTGTTTTGATCAATAAATTATCTTATAATTTCATTTCCGAACAAAATTAAATTTCATTTTCTTAATCATCGTTGGCCGTACAATATTTTAGTGTAAGTTAATAGGAAATCTTATTAATGACATTTTAACGAATTGCGTTTGAATGTACGAAGGCCAAAAGATTTTATGCTCAGGGGGTTTTGACTTCGCCATATTTAAGCATCTACCTTTAAACAAGACACAGGACGCCAATTTCTGTCTTATCCTTATAGTCCTTATTTTCGTTCTAACTGCGACGTTTTTGTTTATCCCGTTGTTTTTATTATGTAAATGTCTTTGAGGCCTTGGATGTGCTGTCTGTGGACTGCAGAGCAGAGGATCGTTCATGCTGGAAATCTAAGCATTCATAATGAGACACTGTGTATGTGTGTGTGTCCAAACCAGACATGGCTTCTCTGTCTGTAAGCAACAGTCCCGGGTCTTAATACTCTCCGCCTGCTATGCAAATAAGCCTTTTGATGAATTGTTGGAAATCTTTGCTAACACCCAGCAGATATACAGCGTTGCTCGTACCAACTGCCTTTTACACATCATAAATCAATGTTGTTGCCAAGGCTGTGTAGTGTTATGAAAAGTGTAAGAAAGATTATGGGGAATCCAATGATCTTCCTTGTTTGTCGGCTAAATATTTTTGTGTTTATTACATTTCTGTTTTCATGCATAAACTATGTTCATTTAAGTATTATTATATTTAAAAATAATATATTTATCAATTAAAAGTGATATATTTTTAACTTTGCATGCTTTAGAAGCAAGAGCCATTCAGAAACATCGAGCTGGGTATGCATCTTCAAATCAGGCCCGATCCCAAACCTCATCATTATTTTCTGTGCAAAATTATGTCCTACAATACAAGATATTGATTTTTTTTGTTTTAACAAAGTAGGCCACCCCTCCAAAACATTTAAATATTAATATGCATTGGTTTGTTTAATTTTATTTAAATTTAAATACAAAAAATCAGATATAGATGATAGAATAAAAAATAAGAATGAAAATAAAAGTGTGATATGTGCTACCGTTTAAATGCTACAGATGGCGCCATGCACTTCACAAAACACATTCATGCTCGTTCACACGAACATATCCAGAATATTTGTGTTGTGTTTTATAAATGTATATTGTTTTTAAAGATTTAACCGGCTGTTTCAGGCACAGCGTTTACTTGTTTATTGTAAAAAAATATGGCATTAGATTAACGTTAAATGTAATAGTACATGACATTGGCAAACAAATGATGCCTAAAGAGATAGTTCACCCAAAAATGAAAATTCTGTCATAATTTTCTCATTCTCATGTTGTTGTAAACTGGTATAAATTTATTTTTTCTGATAAACACACAAAAGAAGATATTTTGAGAAATGATGGTAAGCACACAGCCGATGGTAACAATTGACTTCTATAGTAGGAAAAACGGATACGATGGAATTTAATGGGTACCATCAACTGTGTGTATTTATCAAAATATCTTCTTCATCATTTTTCGTAATACTTCCAGAATATTTCTTTTCCTACGATGGAAGTCGATGGTTACCATCATTTATCAACTATCTTCTTTTGTGGTCATCAAAAAAATGAAATTCATACAGATTTTGAACAACATGAGGATGAGAACAACATTTTTGGGTGAACTATCCCTTTAAGCTTGTGCCAGAACTTTTTTTACTGTATTGAACGTTTTTTAATGACTTATAACTAATAACATCATCTCATGATGAATTTTAGTGAATGTATGTAGTCAGGTCCTCACTAAAACCTAACAATATTTCAAAATGCCACTTGTTTTAATATTTTTTTATCTAATGCAATGAAATTTTAATGTGATATTCAGTACTGTACCTTTTAAATGCATTTTTCAGGTCCCCAGATGTAACAGCTGACGAACAGCCGCCCGCGTTGCCCCCAAAACAGTCCAGGAAAGACCCCGCCACTCACAACGGCAGATCCCAATCTCAACATGAGCTGGACGACCACCTGAGCGAATACTACAACGTACCTGCAGTGTCAGGAAAGAGCATGGTGCGAAAAACACACACAAAATAATTTATTATTCATAAGTTTATTATTTAAGTTTATTTCTCGTCTCATTCGTTCGTTTCATTCATATTTTAATTCTTTCAGAATGGAGCGGTTCCTCACGACAATCTTGTTTTGATTAAAATGAGGCCAGACGAAAACGGGCGCTTCGGATTTAACGTTAAGGTATGTCGCAGATTGTTCGAAAACCGCAGCTACTTTTACACTTAAAAATGCGTACAGTTCTTGCTTCAATATAATAACTGCAATTTTAAATTGACTTAAAATGCATACTGTAATAGTTAAAAGTAAGTAATAGGCCAATGAATTATGTCGTGCCGCACTTCCACCTTGGGTGTGCATTATTTTCAAATAATTTAAAGGGCCAGAGTCAATTATTCCTCTTATACCACGGTTACCATAAACATTGCTCTGGTTCCTATTTTTAAGACATTTGACACGTTAGTATGTGGTTTACAGAAAAATAATCAACACCCATTGAACATTTCTCAACCACTTAGAATAAAGCATTCAACTTTCCCGTGGTATAATGTAGTAGTAGTAATAATAATAATAATAATAATAATATTCAAATATAATAATAAAATATTATAATAATTTATAACTTATATATGATATCGATCAAAAATACAACCAATTTTAAATAAAGTTCTTGCCTAAATAGGATATACGTGTAAAAAAAAATTAATGACTATAATATAATAATAATAATAATAATAATATGAATAATAATAAGTATTAATATTATTATTATTATTAATATTATTATTATTCTATTTTATTGTTATTATAATCTTTTATTATTATTATTATTACTATTATTATGTATGCTACTGATATATATGTTAAAAGGATAGTTCACCCCAAAATTAAAAATCTGTCATCATTTACTCACCTTATGTTATTAAAAACCTATATACATTTCTTTATTCTGATGAACACAAAGAAAGAAATTTTGAGCAACTGTTTTTGAGCACCATTGACTTTCATAGCAGTATTTTTTCTTACTATGTAAGTCAATGGTGCTTCTGTTCCTGCTTCATTACCAATATTTTTCTTTGTGTAAAAGATAACAGCATTTACATTTTTGGGTGAACGATCCCTTGTATAAAATGTTTAAAGAATTACCCCGTTTTGTCCACAGGGTGGCGCTGATCAAAGGATGCCCATCATTGTTTCCCGTGTGGCTCCAGGGACTCCCGTATGTAAACTTTTTTTTTAGATGTCAGGTGACAGGTGTGACTTTTACGTTATACACGACTGCTAGTATTGAACTTGTTGAACATTCGGTATTGCTCTGTGAACTTTACCCTCATCTGTGACCTTTGACCTGTCACAGGCTGACATGTGCATGCCGCGCCTGAACGAGGGCGACCAGGTCGTGCTGATCAATGGTCGGGATATCTCCGAGCACACTCACGATGATGTGGTTATGCTAATCAAGGCCAGCTGTGAGGACCAATCAGGAGAGCTTATACTGCTGGTCAGACCTAATGGTACGATTTGCTTGGATGCAGTTCTGTAAATGTATTATAAATACATCTTTAAGTTTTGGTTTGATTATTAAAACAAATAATGTAATAATATTTCCCCCTTTTCTTCATTTTTATTTGTATTATCTAATTTATTTATTTAACATTATTTAATTTTGCTTTTTGTCTTTCAATTTGTTTATTTTTATCCCCCTCTCTATCTGTCGTTCTGTCTGTCAATCTTGAAAATATTAAGTGGTCAGTAATATTTATTGTAATTCTGAAATATTTCAAATATGCAAGTCTTTTTTCATCTATATTATCTCGTTTCTTATTTCCTATCCAACTTCAGCCATCTATGATGTAGATGAAGACCAGGAGAAGCTGGACCTGGAGCCAGACTTCCAGTACATTCCCGAGACATCAGGTCTGGATCATTCCCGCTCAGATGCTGATAGTTTAAGATCCTCTATACAACTATTAAAAGACGGTCTTTCCAGCGGAGTGGTCCTCGCACAGTTTGATGTGAGTTCGCTTAAGTTCATTTAACTTAGTTTTTTAATATTTCAGCTATAATATTTTTTATGTGTTGTTTGTATACCTTGTACTAAGCACAGGCTTTATTTAGTCTGTTTATTAATCATTTTAAAATGATAAATTACTGACACATTACATTACAACAACGTGTAGCCAGTATAAAAAAGCAAGTTTAAGATACATTTAAATTCTTTTATTTTATTTTATAGCAACTGTATAGGAAACGACTTGGGATGTCCATGTCGTCTGCCAGATTGCCACAAAACATCTCTAAAAACCGTTATCGGGATATTTCACCGTGTGAGTGCTCAAAACTTATATTATATCAGTTATATTTGACAAACCAAAACTCTGTGATCTTCTCAATGTTTATAAATATGTCTCTGCGCAGACGATGCTACGCGAGTCGTATTGAAAGGGACAGACGATTATATCAACGCAAATTTCATCAATGTAAGCATTCTTCTCCAATTCTATTTTTTTAAATCACATTGATAGTTTCTTTTTGTTTTTAGAAAGATTAACATGTGTGTGTGATTTGTTTTAGATGGAGATTCCCAAAACAGGTGAAGTGAAGCGATATATCGCATGCCAAGGGCCACTTCCGGGTACTTGCACGGATTTCTGGCAGATGGTTTGGGAACAGAGCGCCACCCTGGTGGTTATGCTGACAACACAAGTTGAACGTGGCAGGGTATGAATATTTCAACAATAATAATAATAATATATTAATGGTCTTATTGTGCATCATTTATAAGTGCATACTAGGACTGTCAAAAGATTAATCGCGATTAATCGCATACAAAATAAAAGTTTGTGTTTGTATAATATATTTGTGTGTGTATTTATATATACATAATAATAACACACATGTATAAATAAAAAAAACTTTATGTATACAATATAAAAATATTAATAAATAAATAAAATAAAATTAAGAAAAAATAAATAAATAATGTTTTAGTAAATGTTTTTTAAATACATACATGCATGTGTGTATTTATGTATACAAAATAATTACACGCCTATTATGCAAAAACAAACTTTTATTTTGTATGCGACTAATCACGATTAATCTTTTGACAGCCCTTATGCACACACGTTTTATTTAAATGTAATTATTTTTATTTTCTGCTAGGCAGGGCCAAAATAATATTAACCAATAATGGTTTACTCTTACATAAACTACTTTTGCATTTTAGGTGAAGTGTCATCAATACTGGCCGAATGTTTCTTCGAGTGGCACCTACGGCGACTTTCAGGTTACATGCGTATCTGAGGAAGGAAATTCTGCATATCTGCTTAGAGATTTGACGCTTACACACCTGGAGGTCAGACATTTTAACCTCTTTTCAATATATTTCATTATATATCTAGATATTGACACATTTCAGGCCAGAATTGGCATACAACTGTGATATCAGATGAGCCATATTTTCAGCCATTGTAGCCAAATAGTAGTAATGTCAAAAGATTAAATCGTAATTTATCCCATACAAAATAAAAGTTTGTTTTTGCATAATCTTAGTAAATAATTTTTTTTTTTATTTTATTAAAATAAATTTTTATATTATATATATTAAGATTTGGTACATTTAATATTATATGTAAATGAAAAATATATATATATACATAAATAATGTGTGTATTAACAAGTATTTGTGTATATACATAATAAGTACACATACAAAAATATTATGCAAACACAAACTTTTATTTTGTATGCAATTAATCACGATTAATCTTTTGACAGCTCTACAAAATAGACTTAAAATTTTAACGCAAGAATTATAATATAGTAAAAAAGCTATAAAACTATTTAAAAAATTAACGAAAAGTAAGAATTATATTATATTTTTTACTTATGTGCACCAAAATAGCAATAAAATACTTCGTTAGTTATAAAATAGTTTGCGTACTATAATACTATTTTAAAAAATTTAACGAAAAGTAAGAATATATTATAATTTTTACTTATGTGCACTAAAATAGCAATAAATACTTAGTACCGGTATTGTAGTAAGCAAACTATTTTACAACTAAGTATTTTATTGCTATTTTGGTGCACATAAGTAAAAACTATTATATATTCTTACTTTTCATTAAATTTTTAAAATAGTATTATAGTAAGCAAACTATTTAAAAAAAAAAAAAGTAAGAATACAAAACAATTGTATTTATGTGCAAGAATATAGCAATAAAATAATGTGATAATTGTAATAATTAAATTTGATTAAATATAATGTTAATAATTGTAAATTTGTTCGCACACATGCAATCCAGTAAACTTAAAGACTTGTGTTTATAGAGTAAAGAAGACCGTCAGATCTGTCAGATGCAGTACATGGCGTGGCCTGATCACGGCGTACCAGAAGATTCATCCGATTTCCTAAACTTTGTCAGTCAAGTACGCTGCAAAAGAGCCGATACACCGGATCCTGTGGTGGTTCACTGCAGGTCAGCCCTTAAAAAAATCCTGCCAGTTTTATAAACATCAAGTAATAATACACTTAACCCCTCCCATTTTCCCTTCCAGTGCCGGGATTGGACGCACCGGCGTTCTTATCACCATGGAGACTGCGATGTGTCTGATAGAGAACGGTCAGTCTGTATATCCTTTAGACATCGTAAGAACCATGAGAGACCAGCGTGCCATGATGATCCAAACTCCGGTAAGTACCATTGCAACGTGCACTCATATGGCCAGATTTCTGATTATCACAACTGATTAGCGTTTATTTTTGTGCAGAGCCAGTACCGATTCGTCTGCGAGGCTATCCTGAAAGTTTTCGAGGAGGAGATCGTAAAACAGTTTGAGAACGAACCTCCAGAACAAGAAGAATGAAAGCTTCGCCGTCTCAGAGGTTTCAACTACTGCCAGTGAGAACTACGCTCAGCTCGCTGTCGCCCCTGCTGGAAGGCAATGGACATGACCGGCCGCAAGCTAGAATACAGAGAAAAGCACTATTGCACTTTACAGCGACAAACAATGACTTAAAGGGATTTTTCATGAAATAAAAAAATCAGGTGACTGATTAATGGGTACTGTTAATATTGTTCATTTTCGGGGGATTGGAGAAACTAATTTTAATTTCGCTTTTGTGCCAAAAGCTGAAATGAGCCACAATTCATATCAGAAACGGAACTCATGCAACTTACAATGACGTTTTGCGTTTTCCTGGCTGTTCGTTTGTTTTGATAGTTTTTTTAACAGTGAACTTAAAAACAACGGGTGCTGGGCCCTTCCCGTTTTTCCGACTGTAATTGTTTTAATTTAATGTTTAGGTTTAAAAACCTAACGTTCAACAAAAGCATTCAGCCACTGAAACACTTCAGCTTTTAACTTTTTTTTTATTTTACTCCTGCGCCTTTGTGAAGTACTAGCTACAGTTACATACCGGTTTCATTGAGAATATCACAAGTTCTCTAAATTTAGTCAAAATGAATAGGCCACCAGCAAATGCTGAAGAATTGTCTTGCTGCCAAATCTCACAACTGTTTGCCTGTGAAAATGATTGGTGTCTTGACTCATTGACTATTTATTACGAGGGCATGTGTAGTACATGGAAAGCCTGACGTTTGTGTCCTTAAATATGTCGTAGGCAGCTCTTTGGCTCTGAGGTCCGAATCGACAGGATCTTGGAAGCAGATGTTTGTTTAAACTTTAAAGCTGTGAAGTTCATGTTTGCTTCGTTGACGGAAACTGATACCTACTAGTTTCGATCAACCAGTACTTTGGATGCAAACTTAGACGTAAAAACAAAAAGTATTTTTTAGCCCAGCATTCGCTCTTGTCAGCTCAAATATTGTCGCATTTTTAATTTTTTCATGTTTAAAAAAACAGATTTTTACCGCAAACATTGAATTAAATTTAAATTATACGAATATCGCAAATTTGCGCTTTATTACTGGTTCTGCATTACCTGCAATAAAAAAATAAGCTGGTCATAGGTCCTAAAGATATGGTCAGTCGAGTAGGTAAATTTGCGCATGAAGGTGCCAAAATTTTACAAATACTTATTTATGGGCACTTTCTAGCCTGTAGCGATCAATACATTTGACTTTATTATTATTTTATCATCAATTTTTTCGCATTCTCAGAATATATTTAAAAATTATAATGCGAACAGAGCATCTATTTTTGTTTTAATGTGACGCTCCGATCATCTTAATAGTTTACAAACATGACCTTTCTGGCACTTCTCGTCATTGTCCGTTTCTCCTGTACGATGTTTCGCGGTGCCATTGCGTAAACCGTTTGGCGTCAAGGACCAATCCCGCCCACCGTTTTGAATGTCGAGCCGATTTGCTTCAGCGTACGTCGTTATAGCGCAGCAGCTAACACATTTACTACCAATGTTGGATATGGTGGTATTTTTGTATTTAATATAAAAAAAATGAACGACAAAGGACAGCACTTTGTAACTGACTGCGGTAGTCAGCTGTGCTACTGTAGAATTTATACTGTAATTGTGAGATGGGGAAATGCTGTTTAATTATATTTATGTTCAACATTTTGTCGAATAAGAAAACCTGTGTGGGGGGATCTAAACTACATAGTGTCATATGTGAAATATTTGTAAATACGATGTTATATATTAAAAGTGTTCTGAAAAGATGTTTTTTGCTTTTATTTCTTACAATATGAAATAATGAAAAGCGAACACACATTTAATTTCGCAGCTTATTCTTTTATTTTTTTATGTGTTACAGGAAGTGTTGCACGGGGATAATTTATTTCACTTTTGCAGTACTTTCACTGAATCTTTTATGTAAGGTGGTCGTCTTCACATGCTAATTCATGTCATCGACATCTTCGGTGCGCGAAACAACCTGTCCGTCTACTATTTCTTCGACTACTCTGCGGATGCGCTTGGTTATCACAGGTTCTGCATAACAAGAAAAGATAAAGTCAGGTTAAAAGATCACTTTATATTTTAGCGGTATATTTATCATATATAAATATAAATATATATATTACATTTATAATATTTAAATAGAGTAATAGACTGATTTTCAACAAAATAAAAATACTTACGTTTTGGAGGAGCAGGAGTAGGAGTTACAACCTCTACAACCTTGATTGTTTGTCTCCTGGAAAAGACGAAAAGTAATTTTTACGATTTTTTTATAATTACAAACTTGCGCAATTAAAAAAGAATTCTCTGGTGCTTAGTAGCAGGTGCAACTTGCTTAAATTGTTGCCTTAAATTAAGCTTAGTTTGCGATGTTTTCACGCAGACTTACTGAATGTCCTCTCCGTCCAGAAGTCTTCTGTACTCTGCGATCTCCATCTCTAGTCTGGTCTTGATGTCCAGGAGCAATTTGTATTCGTTAGCCTGTCTCTCGGTGTCGATGCGCATCTGGCTAAGCTCCGCCTCCAGACTGTTAATCTGCGCCTGCAATTGGCTCAGATGAAGACTGTACCTTCCCTCCGTCTCTGACAGTGTGCCCTCCAGAGCTGCTTTCTGTATGAGTGCAAAGTGGGGAACGACAGTTAGGGGGTGTGGTTATGCAAATTACATCAATTTTAGCTCATTTAAAAGATGCCGAATACGAATTTTGATTGCGTACCAGGCTAAGCTGAGACTGTAGTTCGATCTCCAGAGACTGTACTGTTCTCCTGAGATCGTTGATTTCAGTGCGGGATTGCGAGAGATCTTCTTGTTTGGTGGTTACTTGCTTGTTGAGTTCATCGAACTGCAAAAAAAGAGTTGAAGGTCAAAAAAGCCCAATTTAGTTTTAGTAAAACCAACTGTTTTTGTATATGACCCAATATGACTTACTTTGCTCTTGTACCACCCTTCCATTTCTCTGCGGTTCTTCTCATTAATGCCCTCGTACTGTTGCCGGATCTCCTCCATGACGCGGGCCAGGTCCTGCTGAGGTGCAGCGTCAACCTCAACGTTGACGGAGCTTGAAGTCAACTGAGCGCGAATAGCAGCCATCTCCTACAAAGCAACGATATGACGATTACATTCAGTGTTTTTGGAGAAAACGGGCTTGACCTGTGAACTTTGAAGTTATTTCACCGCATCTCCAAGGTTTCAAGTAGCGGACTTGCGTTGTACTCATGGCGCTTAATTACATTTGATTATGGATATCTGGGTAAACGTCTCAATTCACAAGGTTTGGCCATACCTGGAGGGCCAGGAAGACATTATCTTTGCTCTCACCTCTCCGTGGTTCTTCTTCAGGTAGACGAGTTCCTCCTTCAGACCTTCAATCTGCATCTCAAGTTCAGAGCGGGCCATGGTCAGGTCATCCAGAACCTTCCTCAACCCGCTGATGTCTGCCTCCACGGATTGACGCATGGCCATCTCGTTCTCGTACCTGGCGGCGCCAACAAATGATTCCGGTTAGATCATAAATGCAGTCAAACTCGGGTGTCTACATGCCTGGATAAAGACACAGCTGAGAGACTAGGTCGTAAAAATTTATCCTACACTCAAATTATAAACCTTCTCATTATAGCCATAAAAAAGACAGGTGCTCGGTACAAAGATGGTAAACTGGTGTTTTTCCTCAATCAAGTCATTGTGATGTTGGGTTGTTTTGGGTGGTTGACAGAACATTGCTATATGGTTGCTATGTGTTGACAGATGGATGCTTCCTGCCAAGTCAAAAGTTTATGTGTGTGTTCTTGTAAATTTCCTTCTGCGGTTTAACCCTGAGACTTTTCCACTAATGTTATACAAGTTTTTGCTTTGCTACTTACTTGACTCTGAAGTCTTCGGCTGCTAGTTTGGCGTTGTCAATCTGCAGGATGATGCGGGCATTGTCCATGCTGGCGACGGAGATCTGGAAATGAAGGAAGTTGGCATTTGAGAACCCTGGCACTTTAAAGTACCCATATAGTTTTATAAAGAGCTTGAAGACCATTTCTGCGATACCAGCTTTGTTTAATCTATTGTAGTATGCCGATTACTGTTTATTGGCTCACTTTTATGATAATATGTGCATGTAATGAAGTAATAAAATACTAGGCATCTGTAATCTTTATGGACTTTAGTTTAATTTGTTTGTATAATTAGGATTTGTTTGTTTATTATACAATAATAAAACATTTGCTGAAAACAATAGAAACCATTACAGGATTTCTAATGGACATAATGGGAATTGTATTGGTTTTAATGGAACTATAATGGTCTCTGTGGGTCCCTAATGTGTTAGTGAGATGTTATCTGATCAATGCAGCACCGTTAAATCTTACTTGAATAAAACCCAAAATACCCTACATCATTTTTTTATTATTTTAAACAGCTGATCAAAGTAATATAAGTTTTATTATTATTTATAGTTTAATATAACTTACTTTTTTGCGGAGATCCTCGATGGTGGCATAATAATGGCTGTAATCTCTGGTGACCGGTGTCCTCTTTTCGTACCACTCGCGGATCTGTTTCTCCAATTGCGCATTGGCCTTCTCCAAAGAGCGCACCTTCTCCAGGTAATTTGCCAGACGGTCGTTCAGATTTTGCATGGTGGTCTTCTCGTTGCCAGTCACACCGAAACCATTGTCACCTCCGGAGAGCGCGCTGGCCAGATCAAACCCGCTGTTCTGCGCGTAAGAGACGCGCACGCTGGATCCACCTGCGCCTCCATAGACGCTCGGCGCGCGTCCGACGGCGATGCGCTTTGAGTATCCGCCGGACAGCGAGTGCGATGTGAAGGAAGGACGAGAACTGGAAATGGAGAACGACTGACGGGAAACCTGAGTCATGGTTTCTGCTCTTGGTGTCTGCGCTTTGGAAAGGTGCGTCCGGCAGCTGCGTGATGCTCTTTTCCTCTGTCTCCAAGGGGATTTATATACTGTTCGACGGGGGTGGGGTTATGTCGGCTTATTTACGGTAATAATTATCTAAAGACATCAAACGGGTGTGCCCAGGGTGTGTCGAATATAAAACGTGACCTGAGAGCCCTAACCTGACCGACACGATTTTACGCATTACCATCAACTATAGTAGAGTTTAATGTTTAACTGGTCAAGATAGATGTATTGTATGTAAAGGTTTTTGGGTAACAGTTTCATATCAAAAATATATAATCGATGTCAGGTGCATTCAAATATTATAGTTAGCAATAGCATATCTGTTTATATGATCTAATATAGATTATATAAAATCCTCAAGTTTGTTTAAGTGAAAGTGTAATGTTTTTAACTTTTTAACATAGTTTTTAATATTTTGATACTATTTTATGGTTACTGTATTAAAACCACGCTTCTTTTTTGTAAGAGTAATATATTGTACAGTATGCACACTTGTATATGTATAATGCAATATATACATGCTTATAATGTTGTTTAACTATTTTAAACAAACTGACTTATTTTTTTATATATATTTAGTCAATAATATACTTTTATTTAAAATACATTTTAGCAAATTTGATGCATCACATTACATAAAAAATAGTAAAGAAAGGGATCACCCTCCCCTTCAACCAAACCTCTCCATGTACACTTACATACATTATTCATTTTTCTTGTAATCCTTAAATCTTAAGCAATTAAATTGAGTCATGACAATTAAATTACAGACATGACAATACTGTCTGAGTTTATCACATTAACAACATGAATTATATAAGCCTATGTTATGATTGAAAGTTATTATAAACTGTTACAACTTGTCCTGTGACTGGTGTAAAGCAATTGACCCATGTGGTATGTGCAGAATGAGGACTTTAATCCACTAGTACACCATCACACCCAGATTAGCCGTGAGAGTATATGACAATTTCAGCTTTAACTGATCCGTATCAGGTCATATATGCTTACCGAGCTATAGTCAGTGATAACACCCTATGTAATACTATAAGACTGAAACAGGTCTGAACATTTGGATAGAAAATATGAACCACAGCTATTAACTAATTAAAAAGTCAACTTATATGATATATATATCATATCAACAGATATTTTAGTTACTTTAACTTAAAAAATTAAGTTAAACAATTTCAACTTGATTTTTGAAGTTATGTCAATTTATCAGAAGTCAAAACTTAAAAAAAAAAAAAAAATATATATATATATATATATATATATATATATATATATATATATATATATATATATATATATATATATATATATATATATATATATATATATATATATATATATATATATAAAATTATGTAAAAAAATAATTTGTGTTTGTGCCCTGTTATTAGACCTAAAAGCAACCAGATCAAAGGCACACGCAATGTTAAAAGTCATTCATATGTGGTATATGTAAAACACGCTGTACAAAGGTGGCACATTAGCAGAAGCATGCAAATGAAGTGTTGAAGGACGCATGCGCAGGCTTGCGTGCATGAGTATGACATATCTCCTGTCTTATCTATTCACAGTGATTTGGTCTTTCTTTGCATCATTGCATTAGTCATTACTTTCCCTTTAGTATTCGCAGCACCTGCTTCCTGAAGAAGTAAGCTCCAGAAAATCCTTTGTGTTCACTTTTACTTTTAAGGGCGTGTTCGAATTTCTGTTATCTGTCCACTCCCCGCATACCTCATCATCATCATCTTTTCCAGGGTAAATCTCCATTAATGTAAGACTACTGGTTTGTCTTTCAAATAATTAATTGGATGTAAAAGTAAAAAGTTGGATCAACTTGGTGGTGGTGGTCTGAGTTGGGTCTGACACGTTTCTTGTCTGTCTTACGTCATCATCACATCTTCAGTCCCACGCCCAGTGTGGACAAATTGTCAAAACAAAGGAAAGCTTAAGTTTTGTGTATTTTTGGGTTAGGTTTCTTTATGAATCTGTCTATCTGTCAGTGCATCTGTAAGGGAAATGATTTAACGTTTCTTCGAAAGCGTTGGCATGCCAAACTTTCTCTTTTTTATTTATAACAAACCTATTTTTTTATAAATAAAAAAAATAATGCATGGTCAAAAATGCTTCCTGCCTGTCAGGTTATACTCTTTAAAATGGTCCTAATATGTAGCATTTAGGCACATTTTTGAGGTACTAATATGAACTGTTTTGGTGCAAAGGTGTACTTTATGAAAGGGTACCGCTTTCGCGTCATTTTTTGACGAACTGGGGACTTCAATACTATTAAGTCCGTTGCATTCTCTTTCCTATTTTCTTACCATTTTCGCGTCGGTTTAGGGTTAGATTACGCAAAATTAAACAGTGTTCGCGAAAGTAAACAGTTGTCACCTGGCGTTGGGGTTAGAGTTAGGTTTGGGTATGGATGTCATTATGGAAATCTAACCCTAAACCGACGCGAAAATGGTAAGAAAATAGGAAAGAGAATGCAACGGACTTAATAGTATTGAAGTCCCCAGTTCGTCAAAAAATGACGCGAAAGGTATACCCTCCGCGTCAATATATTGACGCATGGTCAAGTGTCGTCAAATATTGACGCCATGGGGTGAGACTGTAGGAAGATTTGATCTTTTTGTTTTTGACAGTGAATGATTTTGCTTTGATTTAGTCACTGATTTTTTCATCCCGTAGATCAATTGGTAGAGCATTGTGTTAGCAAAGGTCATGAAAAGTATTTTTTGAATGCACTTTGTCATAAATGTCAAATGCATAAATTCCTGATACCAGCCCATGGTTTCAGGCGGCGGTAAGACGATCCGTGTAGGTGTTAATCGTAGTCTAAACAATAAAACCCTTTGTCAGTACCTGCTGTACTTGATCACAAAACATAAACATTGATTCAATTTACTATAAATACAAAATTTAAAACCTTTGCCAGCACTATAATATCTATATAAGCACATTTTATATATCTTTAAAACATTAATCATAAAATGTAATATTCATGTTAGGCAAGATGCAACCGTTCACCCCCCAAAAAAACTTTCACCCAAACAATTACCGGAAACGTGCCCACCGTCATACTTTAAATATTTGTGTTGTTTACACAGCACGGGTCCGAACACCCCTTACGAAAATTAACCATGGTTTTACTACAGTTAAAACCAAAAAACCATGGTTACTGTAGTAAAACCATAGTAACTACAAAATAACCATGGTTTTGACAATCATGGTTTTCAAAAACCATAGTTAAACCATAGTTAGTGTAGTAAAACCATGGTTTTGCTTATAGTAACCATACACCAAAAAACCATGGTTACTACACTTTTACCACAATATAACCATGGTTAATTTTCGTAAGGGCATTTAAGACTGATTAGAGGTCAGGGTAACACCACGGTAATAGGAAAAACCAACGGTTTAGTGTGTCACCTGGACCAGTTTGACAGGTCTAAGTGAGAGCAATGTGCCCATCCCTGTTTGGGATTCAATCATCAAAGACACTCCTTTACTTAATTATTTTCCGAGACTTTGAGTCTCTTTTCGCACCTGGAGCAATAACCAAACCAGTGTAAAAGCAAATTGAAGGCTTGTATTGTACAAGTCAACCCATAGAGATTTAGTAACCTTAAACCTTTACACGAACAGCTTTTGTTGATATCGATGTTCAGGTTTTTTTGAGATGACTCTTTAATGTGGTTGAGACATTCAAACTGACACTTGGATCCTTCAGTTAGTCATGTTGTTTTGCAATAATAAATACTTTGAATGACGAAGTAATTGTTAACAATTAAAGTTCAAAGTTTTAAATATCGGCATATTTATGATGATGTCATCATCACTGAGTCTGATTATTAAATTTGAATTTAGTATTTTTTACTGACCGTACTTTCACTTCAGGTCGATTTTATTATTCACCCCGATGAACCCAATTTTCACTAACTGCCGCCTTTATGTTTGCTAATGGAAAACGAATGACACCCTTTACATAATTTCTTTTGAAAGTCATTGTGTGCCGTCATTGACCGTGCACGTTTCTTTTAAATCTTTTGTTTGATGTGGATATGAAACCTTTCCCTTTCATGTTATTTTAAGTCTCGGTGTGGTTTGGGCAGACGCATGCAGTCACAATGATCCATAATGAAGCAGACGAATGGGACGATGTTTCATGTTTGGGGAACAATGTGGCCGTTTCATCAAGAGACAAAAACTTGATTGATGCTGCTGATAGTTCAGTAACTTTTAGTCTTACTTAATCCCAAAAGACAGTTTGTGTCTCGTTTCAGTTAATTATGTTTTTGCATCTGCATATCGATCTGTCTGTCTGTCTGCTTGTTCGCTTATCTGTCCTTAAATACTCTGTCTGGCTGTCTGGCTGTCTGGCTGTTTGTGTGTGTACCTGGTAATTAAAAAGATAGGAATACCAGTATTTTTGTGACCTTGTTGGGACATTTTGAGGTCCCCATGAGGAAACAAGCTTATAAATCAAACAGAATGATGTTTCTTGAAAATGTGAAGGAGCAGAAAGTTTTCTGTGATGGTTGGGGTTAGGGTTTGGGTTAGGGGAAGGGAATAGAATATACAGTTACGGTATAAATACCATTACGTCTATGGAATTCTGTCTGCATATTTGTCTTTCCACCTATCTGTCCTTAAGTCTGTCTGTCTGTCTGGTCTGTCTGTCAGTCTGTCTGTCTGTCTGTCTGTCTCTCAACCCGTGTTTGTGTGTGTGTACTTCTGTCTCTCTATCTGCCTGTCTGTCTTTCCACCTATTTGTCCTTAAGTCTGTCTGTCTGTCTGTCTGTTTGTTTGTCTGTCTGTCTGTCTGTCTGTCTGTCTGTCTGTCTGTCTGTCTGTCTGTTTGTCTGTCTGTCTGTCTGTCTGTCTGTCTGTCTGTCTGTCTGTCTGTCTGTCTGTCTGTTTGTCTGTCTGTCTGTCTGTTTGTCTCTCAACCCGTCTTTGTGTTTGTGTGTGTGTACTTCTGTCTCTTTATTTGCCTGTCTGTCTCTCAGGCTGGCTGTCTTTCTATCTGCATATCTGTTTTTCCACCTATCTGTCCTTAAGTCTGTCTGTCTGTCTGTCTGTCTGTCTGTCTGTCTGTCTGTCTGTCTGTCTGTCTGTCTGTCTGTTTGTCTCTCAACCCGTCTTTGTGTTTGTATGTGTACTTCTGTCTCTCTATCTGCCTGTCTGTCTCTCAGCCTGTCTGTTATAACTTTATATCTATCCGCCTGTCTTTTCGCCTACAGTACCTGTCCTTAAGTCTGTTAGTCTGTATGTCTGACTGTCTGTTTGTCTGTCTCTCAACCTGTCTATGTGTTTGTGTGTGTGTACTTCTGTCTCTTTATTTGCCTGTCTGTCTCTCAGGCTGGCTGTCTTTCTATCTGCCTGTTTTTCCACCTATCTGTCCTTAAGTCTGTCTGTCTGTCTGTTTGTCTCTCAACCCGTCTTTGTGTTTGTGTGTGTACTTCTGTCTCGCTATTTGCCTGTCTGTCTCTCAGGCTGTCTATGTGTTTGTGTGTGTGTACTTCTGTCTCATTATTTGCCTGTCTGTCTCTCAGGCTGGCTGTCTTTCTATCTGCCTATCTGTCTTTCCACCTATCTGTCCTGTCTGTCTGTCTATCAACCCGTCTTTGTGTGTGTGTGTGTTTGTGTGTGTACTTCTGTCTCTCTATCTCCACCTATCTGTCCTTAAGTCTGTCTGTCTGTCTGTCTGTCTGTCTGTCTGTCTGTTTGTCTCTCAACCCGTGTTTGTGTGTGTGTACTTCTGTCTGTCTATCTGCCTGTCTGTCTCTCAGCCTGTCTGTTCTTACTTTATATCTATCCGCCTGTCTTTTCGCCTACAGTACCTGCACTTAAGTCTGTCTGACTGTCTGTTTGTCTGTCTCTCAACCTGTCTATGTGTTTGTTTGTGTGTGTGTACGTCTGTCTCTTTATTTGCCTGTCTGTCTCTCAGGCTGGCTGTCTTTCTATCTGCCTATCTGTTTTTCCACCTATCTGTCCTTAAGTCTGTCTGTCTGTCTGTCTGTCTGTTTGTCTCTCAACCCGTCTTTGTGTTTGTGTGTGTGTGTACTTCTGTCTCTCTATCTGCCTGTCTGTCTCTCAGCCTGTCTGTTCTTACTTTGTATCTATCCGCCTGTCTTTTCGCCTACAGTACCTGTCCTTAAGTCTGTCTGTCTGTCTGTCTGTCTGTCTGTCTGTCTGTCTGTTTGTTTGTCTGTCTGTCTCTCAACCTGTCTATGTGTTTGTGTGTGTACTTCTGTCTCTCTATTTGCCTGTCTGTCTCTCAGGCTGTCTGTCTTTCTATCTGCCTATCTGCCTTTCCACCTATCTGTCCTTAAGTCTGTCTGTCTGTCTGTCTGTCTGTCTGTTTGTCTCTCAACCCGTCTTTGTGTTTGTGTGTACTTCTGTCTCTCTATCTCCACCTATCTGTCCTTAAGTCTGTCTGTCTGTCTGTCTGTCTGTCTGTTTGTCTCTCAACCCGTCTTTGTGTTTGTGTGTGTACTTCTGTCTCTCTATCTGCCTGTCTGTCTCTCAGCCTGTCTGTTCTTACTTTATATCTATCCGCCTGTTTTTTCGCCTACAGTACCTGTCCTTAAGTCTGTCTGTCTGGTCTGTCTGACTGTCTGTTTGTCTGTCTCTCAACCTGTCTATGTGTTTATGTGTGGGTACTTCTGTCTCTTTATTTGCCTGTCTGTCTCTCAGTCTGTCTGTCTTTCTATCTGCCTATCTGTCTTTCCACCTATCTGTCCTTAAGTCTGTCTGTCTGGTCTGTCTGTCTGTCTGTCTGTCTGTCTGTCTGTCTGTCTGTCTCTCAGCCTGTCTGTTCTTACTTTATATCTATCCACCTGTCTTTTTGCCTACAGTACATGTCCTTAAGTCTGTCTGTCTGTCTGTCTGTCTCTCAACCTGTCTATGTGTTTGTGTGTGTGTACTTCTATCTCTCTATTTGCCTGTCTGTCTCTCAGGCTGTCTGTCTTTCTATCTGCTTATCTGTCTTTCCACCTATCTGTCCTTAAGTCTGTCTGTCTGGTCTGTCTGTCTGGTCTGTCTGTCTGTCTCTCAGCCTGTCTGTTCTTACTTTATATCTATCCACCTGTCTTTTTGCCTACAGTACATGTCCTTAAGTCTGTCTGTCTGTCTGTCTCTCAACCTGTCTTTGTGTTTGTGTGTGTACTTCTGTCTCTCTATTTGCATGTCTGTCTCTCAGGCTGTCTGTCTTTCTATCTGCTTATCTGTCTTTCCACCTATCTTTCCTTAAGTCTGTCTGTCTGTCTGTCTGTCTGTCTGTCTGTCTGTCTCTCTGTGTGTGTGTGTGTGTGTGTGTGTGTGTGTGTGTGTGTGTGTGTGTGTGTGTGTGTGTGTGTGTGTGTGTGTGTGTGTGTGTGTGTGTGTGTGTGTGTGTGTGTGTGTGTGTTGTGTGTGTGTGTGTGTTTGTGTGTGTACTTTTGTCTCTCTATTTGCCTGTCTTTCCACCTAAAGTATTTGTCTTTAAGTCTCTATGTCTTCCTGTCTGTCTCTTGTCTGTCTGTCTATCTGTCCTTCAATCTGTCCATCTATCCGACTGTACTTCTGTCTTTCCACCTATCTATCCTTAAGTCACTATGTCTGTCTCTCTTTCTACCTATATGTCCTTAAGTCTCTATGTCTGACTGTCTGTCTTTCTATGTGATTGTCTGTTTGTCTGTCTCTTGGCCTGTCTATTTATTTCTTTGTCTCTTTGTCCAGCTGTCCTTCAGTCTGTCCATCTTTCTGTCTTTCCTGCTATATGTTCATAAGTCTTTTTGTCTGAGTGTTTGTCTGTTGTCTCTTGTCTGTCCTTCCAATGGGGTGTATACACCAAACGCAATATCATTGATTTGCGTGAGCAGATTAAGACGCAACGCAAAAATATTCAACTCAAATGAAAAATTTGCAGTACACAAAATTAAATCCCGTGAGTAATCTAGAGTAAGGAACGCGATGCTTTGCTTTTGGTGTGTACGCAGCAACGTTGATTTAACGTTGATTTAATGTTGGGTCAGGCAAATTTTTCATTTGGGTTGAATTATTTCAACTTGCACGGAAGATGCGTTTAAGGTGAATAGCGTGTGTTCGTGGCAATCGTGCTGCCCAATTCGCGTCATTCGCATCACCCCAAGCAATTTCGCATCTATTCGCATCTTTGCATTGACTTTGTATGTAATCTACTCTCACAAATCGTTGAATTCGCTTTTGGTGTGTATGCCCCATTAGTTTCTATGCCTGAGTGTCTGTCTTTCTGTCTGTCCATCTATCTGTTTGTAAGTCTCTTTGTCTGACTCTCTGTACATCTGTATGTTTCTTTAGCCATTTTTCTGTCTACCTGTCTGTGTATTTACTGTATGTGCCTTCGGTGCGAATCCAGCCTGGAGACGTCTTCTGTCTGGGATGTATCTATAAGTTATGTATTTATGTATATATTACCAAATATAAATAGCCGCAAAACTAACATTAATCTTCGTTAACTGTTTTCTCACGATCTGCCGCCCTAGTGCAAATCAACATTGTTTTCTCAGCATTCTTTGTTTAGACAGTGAAGACACACAGCAATGTGTAGTATCCATGGTATCTACTGCGACATGCCTGAGCATTGTAGCGTCGCATACCTAGCGTGGTTTCCAAGGCAAGGGTGTGGCCCAGGCGTGGCTAACCCACTGTCTGCACACTTGATGATTAAACACATGATTGCGTTCTGTGGAATAAAGACATTATGCATACAATACGTTACATGCAATCGACACGTAAGGGCAAGTTTCGTACAGATCCGTACAGGAAGTGGAAGTGAATCATGATAGTTACATCAGAGCCACAACAAGTGAAACTAGGGTGCAATGTAAAGATTTTAAGCTGAATTGTATGCCAATAAGGATTATTTGCAGTGCCAAATGCCTTTAACGTCCACCTTTGTATACGATAATATTCATTTGACTGATACTGATGACTAATGATTGACATTCGTCACAAGAAATTGCGCAAGACAAAGTTGTTCATATTGGATTAGTTTAATGGTTTTACCTGCATACAGATCGTGTTAATGGATTAATTCTAAATAAACAAAAGCGGCGCATTATTTTCACATCCCTAAAAATGTTGTTTTAGGGCATTGGTTCATAGCTAAAGGGTCTTCGAAGTGATCTACACATCAACGAACGTGTTAAAACAAACAAAATGTGTCAGCTGAAGAGTTTCATCCTATAATTAACGTCACAAATATGACAAATAGATTAGACATGCATGCGCTCGAGATTTTCTCTGAACTAACTTCCACTTCTGAAGTGATTTTAAAGCAATAAGTCAATTTTATGAAACAGGTGTACTGGCAGATTAACCACAGTTGTAAATGTGAGCAGGTGCTCGTGTGACACGTGCACGTGTTGTGTCTTTCTTATAAATAAATGCCAGATGGTTAGTTTTTCTCAGTTGCTTTGGACATTTTGAATCTTTTATAAAATTTGCACAAAAAATGCATTTTTTAGAACAATTGGTACAAACATCATGGATTTGTAAAAGCATGTAACTTGTTCAAAATCCTTAGTTCATCTCTCAAAAGTAAATGTTTATGCTAGTGAACATGTCAGTCGCATCAATATGGCAAGTCCTTGAGTCATTGTTCATAAACAAGAAAAAAATTGACTGTCATTGATTATGACCAAAAGGTCAACCATTCTGCATGTCATTACTTGTGCGATGAACTAATTTCTGAATGGTTTAATGTGTAAGACTATTTCAACACAAACCAGTATAATGTATTTGATGAAAACAGCAGACGATTGTACATAATCAACTGCATGATTGTATTAAAGTTCAAATCAATGACAATTTGCTATTATGTTGTGCACAACTGACTTGATGATGTGGAAGGGTTTTGAAAAAATTATTTCTGATATGAGAAATTCTCCAGAGCGACTGAGAAAAACTGCAATACATTGACATATATGTTTAAAGGTGCATTCACACATTAAAGGGACACTACACTTTTCTTGAAAATATGCTCATTTTCCAGCTCCCCTAGAGTTAAACATTTGATTTGTACCATTTTGTAATCAATTCAGCTGATCTCTGGGTCTGGCGCTACCACTTTTAGCATAGCTTAGCATAATCCATTGAATCTGATTAGACCATTAGCATCACGCTAAATAATAACCAAAGAGTTTAGATATTTTTCCTATTTAAAAACATGACTCTTCTGTAGTTACATTGTGTACTAAGACTGAAAATTTGCGATTTTCTAGGCCTATATGGCTAGGAACTATACTCTCATTCTGGCGTAATAATCAAGGACTTTGCTGCCGTAACATGGCTGCAGCAGACGTAGTGATAACCAAGGGGACTATTTTCACTGCCCGAAAAAGGCATCGAAAGGGTTTATGATCAAAGAGACGCCCACATTAACAAAACACTCGCAAGACACTAACTCTGATTACAAATGAGATTAAGTGAGTAGCTGGCAAACGCAAGCGTCTCTTTTATCATAAACCCCTTCGAAGTGTCTACAGCAGGCATGTATTTTGACATGACACCTGATGCACATAGGTTCACATGACGCGCCAAACACATATTTTGACATTACGAGCGATACAAATGAAATGCTAAACTGACAAGCTTTACATCTTGTGCCCTCGAAAAACAAGTCACCAGCTGCCACTGTTTTCTATTGGTCACATATCTCAATTTGATACGAATTTCGCAGGTCAGAGTTCACCAGACTTGAACTTTGGTACGCAGCGGAATGCAAAATATCTTTGCACAAGCTTCCGTTTCCGGTCTGATGCATTTGCATGCGTATGAATGAAAGGCAATCAAAGTGTAGCGTGACCCCATAAGTCTTTTTTTGTTTTCAAATGATTTGTGACCCTGGACCACAAAACCATTTTTAAGTCGCATGGGTATAGTTGTAGCATTAGCCAACAATACATTGTATGGGTCAAAAATCGTCAGGTATATTAAGTAAAGATCATGATCCATGAAGATATTTTGTAAATTTCCTACCATACTGTAAATATATTAACCTTCAATGTTCAAATTTACTACCCTTTTGTGTTGTTCGTGGATGAAAACATCCACTAAATTAAACTGCTGTAAACATGTATCAGATTAATATTTTATTCGATTTTTCTGCATAAATCTGATTAAAATTACTAAATGTTTACAAAATTCCAGTATTTAACTTTTTCATTGCCGAGTTCATAAATAATGTCACTGATTTGGGGAAAAAACACACAATTTTTTTTAGCTTTTTCACAGTCTTGGGCATGTCAAAGATTAGTAAAAACATTGGCTATAATGCATTGTTAGTTTTTGTGTGTGCAGCATCAGATAAAAAAAATTCTCCCTCATTTACTGTTCGTGGCTGTTTTTGTCCCATTGACTTCCATTATAACGACATTTTTTGATTGCGAAGCCATGACATCATATTATCATGCATTCTTGATTGTTGGTGGTTTTTTCTTTTGCAAAGTGGTAAAACTGTTCATTTTTTCTGTCGATCACCATGTGGCACCATTAACCCTTTAGTAGGCCTGTGGAAAAACAAAGCTTAATTTCTGGTTTGTACATTGATTTATATGGAGTATAACAGCATATTATTGTGTGTGTGAACAACTTTTATGGTGATTTTCTCAATATTTACATTTTTTTAACCCTTAGATTCCAGATTATCTTGGCTAAATATTGTCCTATCTTTTTTAATGAATCGTATGACTGGCATTACTTATTTTTGGGGATTACACTGTGACTATGATCATGTTTTAGGTATATTATGTCGCATTCTGAACACTTATAACTATCATGCCTAAGCTAACTAAGATGTTTTCTTCACAAGAACATCTTCCAGATTTACTGTCGAACAGGCAGGCGCATGCACACAGTCATTAACCGTCTCTAATTACCTTCACTCCCTTTTAAGGAGACATCGTAAGACCACATGTTTTCTCAAGGATCACCGGGAGGCAAGAGCGAGTCGGGCGGCATTCTCAGCCCCGTGACAGCAGATGTGTCGACACCCCAGAAAACAGATGTGTAAGGGTGTATACCAACACAGCCAGACGGACTCTCACCCAGGTTGGAACACACCGATGACTTTCATTTGAGGGGAAATCACTTGGGCAGGAACGGTAAAAACAGATAAAGGGGTGGGACCAGGTGAGGGCGTGTTGGTAAGCGAAATGGCATTTTGTTTTTTGTTTCTGATGAATTTTTATTGCATTGATCTTCTGATGTTTAGGCTTCAACTGATCAAAGGCTGTCGTCATTGTTTGCTCAACTGTGTATTGCATAAGTTAACTGCGGGCCTTTAGGTTGCCTCGTCTTGCATGCATGGATGCATGCTTTAGCGAAAAAATTAGAGTTATGTGCCTTAAAAGCTCATTCAGGTTTTATTAAAAATGTTTTGAGGCGCACTCTCTTTAAAATTGAATCAATTACTCTCCCTACATAATTTATTTTATAAAACACTGTTGATATATGTATTCTAAAGGCTTAGACCTTTCCAACAATATATAGTTTGTTGTGATATACATAAAATTTATATGGAAAATATTGACGTAAACTTAGGTGTCCCGTGAGCGGGACAGCGCCACTTAAGGAGTTTAATATAAGTGCTATACTGTTAATGTTATTACAAACAAATCCACATCCAACAGCTTTTGTGTGATGCCAAAGTGACTTTGTAAGGCTGTTTGTATTGTGTAAGTATGCCCTAAGGACTATGTTCTCAACCTGAAGAAGACAAGTTCACATAGATAGAAAAACCATTAAGGTAAATGATATTGAATCAAATAGAAACCAACAGTGAATATATATATATAGTAGGGGAGAGCAGGAGCGAAAGTACCATTTTTTTTAAAAAACTTAATTTTAAAAGATAATGCTTTAGACAAAGATATATTTTTGTTGTGGTCAATAACTCACAAGTGTGGTCTATCAATAACAAATGTAAAATGACTTCAGTATAATTTGACTTTGAACATCAGTAGCGCATTGTTACTTTTGACCCTGTCAGCAAGAACGAAAGTAACAAACAGGTGGATCAAAAGTAACACAAAAAAACAAGAAAGACTTTTGTGTACACTTGTTTTTAGTAAATACACATGACTACGACCTTGTTAATATGTAGCTGCAAACATATTTTGGTATTTATCTTTGCAAAAAATAATGAAATTACATTTTCATTTTAAAATTCAGTTTTATCAAATGTTTCAAAAGCAACCAACAGTATAAACTTGTATTGTTGACAATAAAGCATTTTTTACTATGAAAGTTAAATTAAATCAACATAATGTAACAGTATAAGCAGCAACAAGTGAACTCCTGACATTTAAACCTGATTTACTTTTATTTTGAAAAATGATTTGGAGCACTAAATAACCTGTAGTTTGATCAGTACTGTTACACATGAAACCAGAAACACAACGCGTTATAAGAAAAAAATGACCGCTTTAGGAATTTACTTATTATGGTCGAAAACAATATGTATGTAGCCCGTCATGTGTGTGGTTCGTAATTTCAAAATATGTGTTCTGTGCGTCGAGTGATCCTATGTGCATCACGTGTCTTGTCAAAATAAGTGCCTGCTGCAGACGCGTCTAAAGTGTTTATGATAAAAGAGACGCTTGCGTGTGCCAGATACTCGTATAATCTCATGCGTAATCAGAGTTTACTGTTAAGGGAGTGTCTTGCGTGTATTTTGTGAACCTGAGAGCGTCTCTTTTATCATAAACGGTTTTGACGCGTGTGCAGCAGGCACTTATTTTGACAAAACACGTGATGCATATTGTTCACATGACGCAACAAACACACATTTTGAAAATGCAAGCAACACACGACACTCCGAACACTTATTTTGAATTAGCGCCCCTCGGAAGAGAAGTCATGAGCCGCCACTGTTATTTTCGTCCTACGTTACTTTCGCCCCGGTTCACCCCTAGTGCCCCAAAAAATTGTCTGGTGGAAGTTTGCTTAAAATTTGCTTTCAGTTCACTAATTTCCTCTGGTTGGGGTTTTCAAACTTGACCTTAATGATTACCCCTGAGATTTTAAGTAAATATTTCAATAATTTAATGGCAGATTTGCATGTTTTACTTAAAAAAAGTAATTTTTCATCCGTTTAAAGATTTTATCAGTAATATTTTACATCGCTATTGTTATTAATACCCGTAATTGGACCTTCATCTGGTATTTTTTCCATTATTGGTAAATTATTCGTATCTCTCTATTTTTTTTTTATATTTATATATTTTGTGGGGATGGCAAAAGATTTATCGCAATAAATCACATACAAAATAAAAGTTTGTATATATATATATATATATATATATATATATATACGAACCCTAGTTTGCGAAACGTATTTTTTATTAACTTTTTTATTACACAAATGCAAGAATTATTCAACTCGCGACAAGTGGAAACAAATAAACATACATGAAAAAGGAAAATAATAAAAAAGGGTCGTGCCATTGGTAAGTTACAAAAGCTTCATAGGTCTTTCTTGCTTTTTTTCTTGATTTCGTCTAATGTATATTGTTTAATTTCGTTTATAAAATGTTCACAGTTTGGCTACCAGTTTGCGAAACCCTGGATTAAACTATCAAAATAGCTACAAGGTGTATGGTACAAATGGTACAAAACACTAAACTTTTAAGGTATTTTTTGGACAAAATATTTTGGCAAAAAGGCAAACCACTGCAAATTAGGGAGTCTAGGTTTTATTCAAACATACAAAAATGCTTACAGCTAATAAAGCATACAATTTTATCTATTAATAATATTTCTTGGTCCTCTTTTGTATAATATTTTGTACTCATTGTCCTGAGCTATCTTTAAAAACTTTGCATGTGTTGTGTGTCAATTTGGCCACGGCTCCTTAATTTCGTCTCAAAGCTGAGCTTCAGTTTGAACTCTAAGCACACCAATGTAAAATGCATACAGAATTTTTAATGCATCTGAAATATTTAAATTAAGAGCGAACATGTCAATTGTTCATCACTTTTAGCCACATCCTGCATCAATACACACAAACCATGTACATATATATGTGCACGAACATAAAGCCTATGTTAAAGTGCAAAAATAAACACCTGAGCTTACACAAGCCGTAAAACTCAAAGAGTTGGACTTTGATACTGCCGTGTGCCTTTGTGTGTGTATCCACAGACCTGTTTATGTGATTTGTGACTGTAATCCAGGATCAGCAAGCACAAAAGCATTGGCAAAACTCGTGACACAAACTCTGCCTTGCAGTATTATAGGACCTGGGAGAGACCCTCTGTACAGAGAATCATGACAAGACATCTGTAAGAGCCACGTCTTCATAATTGTATGTATTCTGGATAAATATTTGCTTGGTAAACACCCTGTCACCTGAGGTGTGGCTTGCCGCAACCTCAAGATGAGCGCTTATGTTTTTCTGTGATCTCTTTTGCGCAGGGACCCTATGGAGGGATTTGAGGATCCAAAATGGGCCCTGAGGGACCTGAATGAGAGGCTTAAAGGTTTTGTGGAGCATGTCAATCTGTTGGAACAGTCGAATCGCAACCTCGAGCAACAAATTGCGAAATGGGGAAAGCGAAATGCTGGTCCGCCACGGGACTTGTGTGGCAAGGAGGCGCTGGCACAGGAACTTAGAGCTCAGGTAGGTTGTTGTTCTTACTAGCTAATTATGTGTTTTAACAACATTACGATGAAACAAAATGTTCTTACGATTTCACTTAAGGTGGTCAGGTGACCATGAGAAAAAAAATCACACAGACACTTGGTTAATAATCCTTATTAACAAATGATATGCTTTATAAAAGACTGGATTTTTCTAAGTGGCCCCCGAGGGGCCTTCTGTAGTGTACAGTTTGAGCTTGCCTCTATTTCGACACACCCACTTAAGGTCATAGAGATTGTACTAATACGCTAATGAGTTGAATGATGTGGGTTTGAAAATAGAGACATCACAATGTGAAAGGGTGAGAGCCGCCAAGAGAGGATTAAGAAAACACCGATCTTGAATTTGAGAGTCTGTTACAGAGCGCTGGCTCTGATTTGAGGCCCATATCTCTGTTAATACTTGACTACAAAATTTAAGATTAAGAAGTGTTCAAATATACCATAATACTTTTGTGCATACCGTTTTTTGCACTATGCATAATATATTATGTTTAAAATGAAAAAATTATACACAAAAAAAATCTTTTTCACACTTTTTTAAGTTTAATCAACTTGAATTTACAAATCATTTCAACTTTCTTGACTAGCGAGGAGTTGCTACACTGCAAAAAATTATTTTCAAGAAAAAACATTCTTAGTATTTTTTTCTTGTTTTTTCTCTTGTTTTCAGTAAAAGTATCAAAAAATCTTAAATTAAGAGGCTTTTTCTTGATGAGCAAAACGACCCAAGAAAATAAGTCTAGTTTTTAGAGAAAAAATATAAAATTTAAGTGATTTTGTACCGAGCCCCTAAGGTGACATTGGAGTAAAAAAATCTATAGTTTAGTTTCATGTGCTCACATAAAACTTTCATGTGCAGAATTTTTTTTTAAGTTTAGTTTCGCGTGCTCGCGTGAAACTATCGCCTGCTCGCGTGAAACTTTCGCTTTCATGTGCGCACGCGATAGTTTCAGGTGAGCACGTGATAGTTTCACGTGTTCGCACAATAGCTTCACATGAGCACGGGAAACTAAACTTTTGCACATGAAGGTTTTGTGTGAGCACATGAAAGTTTCACGTGAGCACATGAAACTAAACTTTATTTAATTTTTGCTCCATGTCCCCTTAGGGGCTCCGTAATTTTGTGCATAAAACAAGCAAAAAAATCT